>NC_143531.1:1590000-1792167 GCF_031878675.1 Megascapheus bottae
TAAAAAAATAATTCTGAAGAAATTGCCATGGAAAGGAGAATGCTAGTTCATTATTTACATCCCCCTCTTCCTCTCCCTCCTCCTCCATTTTCTCCTCCTCCTCCTGTTTCTCTTCTTCTCTTTCTTCTTTTTTTTAAATTTTTGGTTCCAGTCCTGGGGCTTGAACTCAGAACCTAGGCACTGTCCCTAAGTTCAAGGCTAGCACTCTGCCAACCAGAGCCAAACCACTACTTCTGGCTCTCTGTTAACCATAAATAAAAGTCTCTTAGATTTATCTGCCTGGGTTCAAACATGATCCTCAGATTTCAAGATCCTCAATAGCGAGGATTAAATAATTAGCTACTGGCACTTGGCCTTCATTTCTTCTATTATAACACAAATGTATCTTACTTGGAAGATCGCAAGTTGAACTGAGAGTTTGCAATTTAATTGCAAACTTAATTTAATTTAATTTAAATTTTCTTTAAAAAGCGGTAACAAATGTTTACAGTGATCAAACAGAATATTTAAAAATTGTCATTACTGAATGCTTCATAAGTAATATTAAAACAAACTAAAGGCCTTTCACAGCCTACATATGTTCTGAAGTCACATTTCTGTCTTATTTGCTTAAAACCATAACCTGTTCTCTCTGTGCTTAAGTCTTATTTTTTCCTAAGTAGATTGCCTGTATTTTAAAAAATACTTTCCGTCAGTATTTGGCACATATCAAAACCAAGCCTATAAATTAATGTTCAACGCTGGCATTTCAGTAAAACATTCTTCAATTTACCTAAAATGACATTCATTTCCCTCAGTTAGCTAATCACTTTTCAGGTCTTAATTATGTCTCTCAGTTCTTCAGTCCCTGTCATTACAAAATTATTTTTCTATCTGATCTCACCTAATGAGGAAAATTACTAGAGAGTGATTTTAACAGATTTCATTATGATTTTCCTTAAAACCCGGGAAGAGAATGGACATATTGGTTGGATGACCACCTTTGCAGTGCATTGGAAATGGTTTGCCTGGACAGGAGCTGTTTACATTGTTTACATTCTCTGGAAATCACTGCCTTCCGGACCACACAAGGGGTATGAAAGTGACTGCAAACAGCTCTGTGGAAACTCCACCCTGCATGCACCCGCAAGGCCCTCGCAGCACACAGGAGGAGGGGAAGAGACTAAGGCACCATGGCAGGAGGAGAATTAGTTTCTATCTGATGATAACACACTATACATGGAATTACAAAGCCTTATTGTGAGGCATGTGTTGGTGGCTCACACCTATACTTCAAGCTACTAGGATACTGAAATCTCTGAGGATCAAGGTTCAAAGCTAACCTGGGCAGGAAAATCTGTGCAACTCTTACATCCATTTGACCAGCAACCAAACGAAATGGAAAGAAACCAGGGAAATGAACTTGTGGCTTAAGTGGTAGGGCAATTGCTTTGAGAGAAAATGCTAAGGGACAGTGCCCAGGCCTTTAGTTCAAGGTCCTGAATCTAGCACAAAAATACTAAGAATAGAGAAAAAACTGAATTTCATCCTGTAATACAGAACTGTACTTAACATTCATATTTTTGAAAATAATATTTTTCTAAATAAAGTGCACCTTGAATTTATTAGGGCAGCATAAAAATTGACTTGAGGAAGTAATCACGCTATGAAAGTAAATATTACACTATAGTCTTGTTTTTGGTTTTTTTTTTTTGCCAGTCCTGGGCTTGAGCTCAGGGCCTGAGCACTGTCCTTGGACTTTCTCAAAGCTAGAGCTCTACCACTTGAGCCTCAGCACCACTTCCGGCTTTTTTCTATGTATGTGGTACCAAGGAATCGAACCCGGGTCTTCATGCATGCTAGGCAAGCACTTTAACCACTAGGCCAAACTCCCGGCCTAGTCTTGTTCTTTAAATGCTACCTTTGTGCCCTATACACACGTGCTGATCCAGTGCCTCACCCTGGCCCTTCACTTTATCCCTCTACACTTGAACCCAAACCTCCAACTTCAGGATGTTCTGCCGGTCAACTGGACATGAGGGCCTCGTGATGTAAATCTGCCTGAGCTGGCTTTGAACCTGGCTCCTCAGGTCTCTGTTGCTAAGGTGACAGACACTGTCACAGTAAATAAAATGCATGCCTTGTTTAGCATAAAGCCTGGAATGCTCCTCAACATGTGAAAATCAGTATGGATCTGGGGGAATCATGACAATGATAGATAGGACATTTATTCTGGTTTTTGGTTTTTTTTTTTTTCATTTCGAGTTCCTGATCCCTACCAGACACAAGTCGGCACTGGGGAGTGTCACGACTGGGCCAGGCTGCTGCAAGGGCCAAGGTGGTTCAAAGCAAGGGCCTGGACAGAGAGCATCCACACCATCCACAGTCCCAGGCTCCATGCTCATGAATGGAGAAGAGTGGGAGCCTTCCCAGCCTCCCTTCATGCTCAGAGCTCTGGGAACAGGCAGGCTGAAGAGCCGGGAATGTTGATCTGTGGCTGTCACCTGGGCGTGGCAGCGCCCCACTGGACATGAGATCACCTCAGAATGACACCCTGAGACCCGTCTCTCTCCTGGCGCTCAGGTGTGGCCAGCTCTGGCCATTTTCTTGCTAGTCCTTGGCACACGAGGGACTCTCCATCATGGGATGCAGATGTAAACCTATTTCTCTTGTAGTATTAATATTTGAGGAGACTATATCACACTTACAAAAATAACACCAGTGTTGGAATAGCCATGGCCAATTTTCTTATCTCACAAAGGAATTGTTGGGCTTTTACTTTTTTGCCAGTCCTGGGGCTTGAACTCAGTGCTTGAACTCTGTCCTTGTGCATTCTCAAGGTTAGAGCTCTACCACTTGAGCCACAGCACCACTTCTGGCTTTGAGCATGTGATAACAAGGAATCGAACCCACGGTTTACTGCATGCTAGTCAAGCACTCTACCACTAAACCATGTTCCTGGCCCCGAACTGTTCTACTTCTTAATAAATGTAAGCAGTCTAGATTTCTAGAGTTACAGGACAAGTAAGGAAAGAAAGAAAGAAAGAAAGAAAGAAAGAAAGAAAGAAAGAAAGAAAGAAAGAAAGAAAGAAAGGGAAGAAAGAAAGGGAAGGAAGGAAGGAAGGAAGGAAGGAAGGAAGGAAGGAAGGAAGGAAGGAAGGAAGGAAGGAAGGAAGGAAGAAAGAAAGGGAAGGAAGGAAGGAAGGAAGGAAGGAAGGAAGGAAGGAAGGAAGGAAGGAAGGAAGGAAGGAAGGAAAAAGAAGAAAAGGGAAGGAGGGAGGAAAAGAGGGGGGAAGAAGAGAGGGGAGAAACAGATAAAAGGAAGGGGGAAGGAAAGGGAAGGAGGAAGGGAAAAGCAGGGAGGGTACAGAGGCAAAGGTTCAGGAAGGGAAGGCAGGGAAGAGGGAAAAATGAGGAAAAAAGAGGAGGAAATGAGAGATGGCTAGAGAAGAGATGACACAGCTGAACATAAACGCAATCATTACCTGAGTTACATTACTGTAACCCAGGTACACCACCTTTACAATAACAATAAAAATAAATTAAAGAAGAAGAAAGGGAGGGGGACAGGAAGGGAAAGGGAAGGAGGAAGATAGGGATGAGAAGACGGAACAAGAAGGGAGGGAGGGAAGGGAGAGGGGGACGGTAAAAAGGAGAGAAGGGAAAAGAAGGAAAAGGAAGAGGAAATCCCTTGTTGGATTAAGCTAAACATTTTCTGAACACTTGCAGAACTTTCCAAATTTCGGTGTGTTACACTGCATAGCTGGTACCGTGGGAAAACCCTGAGAGGAACACTATTCTTATGGTTATGAAATGTTAATCACTCCAAGAAAATCAGCTAAATGAAATGAGGAATTTCTTGTGATCCATGAATAATTAATTTTCCAGAACAGTAATTTTGTAAGGCCACAAACTGATAATAAAAGACATCATGATAAAGGCAGGTTGAAAATTTTCACTGAAAAACATGGTTATCTACAAATTGTGTTTTGAGCATCTGTATTCCAAATTCTACTTTGCTCCCTAGGCCTAGAAAATCTGTATTTCTTATTTTTTTGTTTTGGTTTTAATTTTATTTCTGTCTGTTGTACGTATGTGTTTAGTGTCAGACAATCAGGACATAAATACAGTCATGTTTCTGTGTTGAATTCATCCATAGTGGGTAAACAGAAATTCAGTATGTTACCTAAGTGGCATACTTGTGTCAATTAATCTTGTGAATTCAAGTATTATTCTCTAGAAACACTAATTTTTACTTCCTAAATATTCATTTAACTATTTTATTATTTCATTGTATATATGCTTTGGTAATCAATTTCAAGCCCATGGCAAATAAAATGAATAAAAAATTGCACATAGTTGTTTTGACTTGGAACAGAATTGAAACAGAATTGAGGAAACTAATCTTCCTAGGACTGTGTATAGCAGTAGTTCTATTTGCTTATTCTTACATTTTCATAATGTAATAAAAGTTTGGTTTTCAGGAAATGCCATGGCTACAAATGAAAACTGCCAACTTTGAGAAGATACCACAATTAAGAAAAAAAAATTGACCAACTGTTGGGTATCTTTTTGTCCTTACAGGAAGTTATGCGATAGATGTTTCCATTTCCATCCTTAAAAATGGAGTAAAAGGAGATTTTGGCAGGAGCTGTAACAGAGTCGTGAGTCACAGTTTTTAAAAATCAAAACCACACTCTGCTGTCCCTGTCCAGTGGAGTGGAGTGTTTCTCCAGCTAATGCTTCCACTGGGGTAAAGTGCTGACAAGTGTCATGACCTTGATGAGACTGACAAGGCTGAAATTTATCAATGTGGAAAGTAGTACTTTTTAAAAAAGTAACATTCTGTAAAGTTTCCACACATTCACATACAATTTATTGTAAGTGTAGGTTTGCTTTCCAAAGCCAGAATAAGTGCATTCTAAAGAAGCAAGAGGTCATGGTAAAGGTACATACAGAGAAAGAAATGGACACAGAAATATTGATATATTAGTATATATTGTGATATATACCATAATATGCTTCTATATAATCATAATAGATAATATTCATAATAGATATGATACATGACCTATATCTACCATATATGTCATAATATAGCATAATATATAATATATTATAAACATATTTCATATTATAGAAATGTATACCATCATATAGCATACTGTATCCTAATTATTTATTATCATTACATTATTTATCATAATATAACATAAGTCAATTATATATCCTAATTATGATAAATGATAATGGTGACATACTATAAAAGTAATATAACATAGATTATATAGTTATGATACTTATCCTAAGTATGATGTGTTATCCTTGTACATCATAATATTATAGATTCCTATACACTCATATATAATTTGTTTTACCAAACTATAAAATAGTCAGTAGTGGCTTCACTTTCCTTCACAGGTACACACAGTAAATTCGTACAAGGCTTTCCAATAGCCAAGGCAGACAGCACTGACATTGTATCCAGGAAAATCAGGTCTCAACAATTACCCAGCTTCTCCACTAATCTCAGAAGAAGCTGCAGACACCTGGCCTGAGAATTGGAAACTGAGTTCTCCTTCCCAGCCTGGATCACCTGGGACCAGGCCCCAGGTCCAGGCAGCACATTCTAAGCATCACCGGTAGAAACAATACACTCTATGGTCTGATGTGCTGCAACCACGCATGTAACCAGGTATACTGTAGAAGGTGTGCATCAGAAGCAGGAGATGCACTTTTCTCTCCTGGAGCATGCACTCTGGAGAGAAGGAACTGCCATCCCAGTGGTGTAGATAACAAGGAAGAGTAAGGACCGACAGAAAGGCAGTGGAGGGAGATGGGAGACAGAGATCACATCAGGGTACGGAGGGAAGATGGGAGTGAGACATGGAAGTGGGTGTCCAGGCTGAGGATAGAGCCAGGACAGAGACTGTGAAGGGGTGGGGTCTGCACTAAACACTGCAGGTGCTGTGCAAAGAGAACTCAGTACCTTGACAACAAAGCCATCAACGAGAGTCATTACCTTCAGTGCTATGGCTCACTATAAATACTTGACTTTTTCTTTTAGGAAAAAATGGAAGTGCTCTGAGTGAGATAGTCTTAGGGCTTACTCTCATGTTGGCAACTAGACTCAACTAGTAAATGTCAAGGTATTTTGGCATTGAGGAGATGAGAACGTAGAGGAACTGGTGAAAAAGTTGGTTGGCCGTACCTGAAGAAATGGAAAACTGCAGAAGAGGAATGAGAGGAGGCAGGATGAGGAGAAGACAGGAGTAACATAGAATTATGAAATGAAGATTGAGCTTCAGACTGAATGAAAGACAGGATAAAATACTAAAAGTTTCAAAGACAACTGCCCAGATTTCCTTGTTATATTATAGCATACGTCATGCAATATATATCCTATGTAATACATGATATAAATGATAGTATATCATAAGATGTGTTTACAGGAAAGAATGTTCTATACAAGGGGAAGAAGAGCAGAAACACAGACATGAGGAGAGATGGTTGAAGTTCAAATGCACTGTAAAGACTTTGGAAAGAAATCTGATTGTGTACAAGAGAAGGACAAAATAAGACACTCACAATTCTAGCTACTCGGGAGACTGAGCTTTGAGGACTGAGCTTCAAAGCCAACTCAGGCAGAAAAGTTCATAACACTTTTATCTCCAATTAACCACCAAACAGCCAGAAATGGAACTGTGAGTCAAGAGGTTGAGTGCCAACGAGAGAAAAACTAAAACATAGTGCCCACATGCTGAATTCAAACCCAGCATGGAGAAAAAGAAAAGAAAAAAAAAGAACACTTGACCTCATGACTCTTACTTGAGCAACCAGCAATTTTCCATCAACTGAAAAGGCAGATGATTGAAAATATAACATTTTTTATTGGAGAACAAGAACATCAAAAACTCACATGTGCAAGTTTAACTTTAACACATCTATTAAAAAACCAATTAAGCTTAGCGCCAGTAGCTCATGCCTGGAATCCTGGCCAATCTGGTGGCTGAAATCTGAGAGTCACAATTGGGAGTAGTTTAATCAAGAAAGTCTGTCAGATTCTTATCTCTAATTAACCACCAAAAACCTCCAGAATTGGAGTTGTGGTTCAAATGGTGGAGCCCCAGCCTTGTGCAAACAAATAACAACAATAACAACCAACAGAATACAGGCCCAGAGTTCAAGCCCCAGGATTAGCTCAAAAAAAAAAAAAAACAAAACCTGAACAATGAGTAAATGTTGTATTTTGTATCTAAATATAGATGTTAGGAGAACTACGGCAGTTCTCCTACCGTATGCAAGTATACGTGTGTGAATGTGCGTGCATGTGTGTGTTTATATTGGTGTGCAGATCATGACACTGCATCCTCCAGAGAATGAGAATATATTGAAAAAAGAAGAATTTCAAGAACTGATTCTCATGACCATCAAATATTTAGAGTTTAAGAAGTTGAAGAAATGCTCACATGGGATGTGGTTAAAAATATTTAAAAAAAAAGAAAAAGACAAAAAACTCACAGATAGTCAAAATATTTAACACAAGTGAGAAAACCACTAGTTCAATGTTCTCAAGCTAGGTACAGATGGTTCACACCTGTACTTCTAGCTCCTCAGGAGGTTGAGGTGTGAGGATCACAATTTAAAGCTAGCCTAGACAGAAAATTCCCTGTGACTTTCTTCTCCAATTACACAGAAACAAAATGGAAGTAGAGACGTGGTTCAAGAGGTAGAACACCAGCCAGTACCAACCAATAAAAACACCAAGTAAAAGTACAAGGCCCTACGTCCAAGCTCCAGTACACACACACACACACACACACACACACACACAGAGACACGCACAGTACTCAGTACTCAGTGGAGAAATGACAGGTAGATACAGCAATGCATCAACAATGGGGGCTTTGGTCAGAATAATCTCACCCAAGGGTCAGGAGCCAAGCCTATTAGAAATGATTTAAGAGAAGATGAGAAGAAAAGAGGTGGGCATAGGCCAATTGTTCAAAAACAATTGCCAGAATCAGAGGGGAAAGCAAGTCAGTAGCTTGGAAATATGGGAATCTATTAGGTTTTGGGTTTAATAAATCAAAATGAAGAACTGACAACTATAAATATAACCTAAAGACAGAGCTAAAAGTGATCCAAGTACCAGGAAATTACCAAAATTTTGTTGACCCTTAAATCTGTCCTTTAGGAAAATATATAGAATGATGGAAACTTTGGGGACAGCAAAAACTATAGGCTATCAGGAGAACAGAAAATACTAATTACTTTTAAATTGGGAATCTCGACAAGCTTCTTTCTAAATGTTTCTACCCTCTTTCTCTCTTTCCCTCTCCCTCTCCCCACCTCACCCTCTCCCTCTCCTTCTTTTCCCCCTCTCCCCCTCTCTGAATTTTCCTTGAGCTTTTCTATTATTTGGCACCTAAGCCTCAACTCTATTTCGGCTACAACTCTTTCTATTTCTTTTTGATAGTTCATTGGAGATCAGATTCTCATAAACTTTCCTACCTGTCCTGCCTTGGAACCTTGATTCTCAGGTTTCAGTCTCCTGAGTTGCTAGGATTACAGGTATGAGCCACCAGCATGTATCTTCAATGTATTCTTAAAACCTTTAAAATGTTCAGTTTTTATTCACTGTTTCTTAAATGTGTGTGTGTCTGTGTGTCTCTGTGTGTAAACACAAAGATTAGCTTCCTATAGTCAATTCTTATTTACCACATATGGTAATTGGCAGTTTGATTTATGTCATGTTCATAATTTGAATGCCCAAATTTGATACAGGCATTAACATCAAGGTAAATGGAACTCTCATGAAGAAAGGCTTCATGGATGTTCATATATAAATATCTGTGTGCATTTTCACTTTTTTTTGCCAGTCCTAGGCCTTTAACTCAGGGCCTGAGCACTGTCCTTGGGTTTTCTCAAGGCTAAAGCTCTCCCACTTGCACCTCAGCACTACCTCTGGCTTTTTTCTAATGTATATGGAACCGATGAATTGAACCCGGGTCTTCGCGCATGCTGGGGAAGCACTCTACCACCAGGCCAAACTCCTGGCTCTATCTATGCACATTTTACAAAGAATATTTAGTTTGTTAGATCTAGAGTGTTTTGCACCTGTGCACTCTCTCTTAGCTTTTTCTCTCAACGCAGGTACTCTACCACAGCTCCACAACAGCTCCACTTCTAGTTTTTTGTTAGTTAACTGGAGAGAAGAGTCTCTCAGACTTTCTTTCTCAGGCTGGCTCTGAACCATTGTCCTAAATAGCTAGGATTACAGGATATGAATAGTCTTTTACTAGTCCACATCCTTATTTAACATGCTGTTAACAGTGGCTGCTGTTGTTGGAAATGACACCCAGAAAGCATTCAAGAACAGATGCCATAGATGGTTCATTTGGTATCCTTCAAGGAACTCTCCAGTTCATTCTGACCCACCTCCCTTCACCACTGATCTTTCTCTGTTTTGCCTCACAAGCTCCTGTGGAGAGGACTAGCAAATGGTAAGGAAGACAGGAAAGAGCTGAGCCCAGGCTTTATTAATTCTTGGAAGAGAGGGCACACTCCAGGGCCCATTAGTCTTCTATTGTCATTAACACAGCAATACTTCACCACTAATGAATATCCTTGGCAGTATTTTATTCTAACAATGACAAAGTGCAAGCTATGGACAAAGCAGTGAAAAATGCATACCACAAGATTCTAAGCTCAGAAGTCACTTTCAGAAGCGTTCCAAGTGTGGTGACCTCAAAATCTAATGGGACAATAAATGATTTAAAGGATGAAGGTTTTAATAATGGTGAGAGAGAGAGAGAGAGAGAGAGAGAGAGAGAGAGAGAGAGAGAGAGAGACAGAGACAGAGACAGAGACAGAGAGACAGAGAGACAGAGACAGAGAGAAAGACAGCAAATTCCTCAGAAGATGAGTTTTGATTAAAATCTATCAGCAAAACATGTGACCAGAATCAGGCATATTTAGCTCTGTGTGTGTGTGTGTGTGTGTGTGTGTGTGTGCGCGCGCATGCACGCGCACTACTCTTTGGACTTGAACTCCAAGCCTGTCCTTGAATATTTTTGCTCAAGGCTAATGCTCTACCAATTGAGCCATAGCTCCAATTCTGGCTTTATTTTTTTTTTTGCCTGTCCTGGGGACTGAACTCAGGGCCTGAGCACTGTCCTTGGATTTTCCTCAAGGCTTGTGCTCTACCACTTGAGCCACAGACCCACTTTCAGCTTTTCTCTATGTATGTGGTACTGAGGAATCAAACCCGGGTCTTAGTGCATGCTAGGCAAGCACTCTACCACTAGGTAAAACTCCGGCCCCCAATTCTGGCTTTTTTAATACTTAATTGGAGGTAAGAGTTTCACGGACTTTCTTGCCCAGGCTTATTCAAACCTCATTCCTCACATCTCAGTGTCCTGAGAAGCTCGGATCAGAAACTTGAGCCTCAGAAATGAGCAACAGCACCTGGCTTTCCACATATATTGAATATATGCAGCATAAGCTACAAAAGAAAGTCATTTGTATCTTAAGAAATTGTAAATTCAAAATACCGGTGGCTTATACCTGTAATCCTAGCTATGCAGGAGGCTGAAATACAAAGACTAGAGTTTAAAGCCATCCCAGGCAGGAAAATCCATGAGATTCATTTCCAATGAGCCAGTAAAAAACTGGAAATGGAGGTATAGTTCAAATGGTAAGAACACCAACCCTGAGTAAACAAAAAAGCACAACACAAAGCCTTGAATTCAAGCCCCAATACCAACACACAAACACACACACACACACACACACACACACACACACACACACACACGCCCTTATCAAGCCATTTAAATTGCAGTATCATTTTCCAATATAGTTTAAAGTATAATAAGAAATAAAACAAATGGTAAATAATTACCAGTTGTCTTTAAAAAAAAATAAGCTAGAGCAGATGAAACTCTAAAGTATTTCCCTGTTTTAAACATCTCCATCTTTACCATCTCAACATCAGGACATAGCACAGAAAGGTGTTTCACATCTGTAATCCCACCAACTCAGGAGGCTGAGCTCTGAGGATTGAAGTCAAAAGTTAGTGTGTGGGCAGACAAATTCCAAAGAAATTCTTATCTGCAATTAAACAGCAAACACACACCTGACACGGTGGCTCAAGTGTTAGAGTGCCAACCTTGAGTGAAGAGGCTAAGAGATAGCATCCCAAACTCCAAGTTTAATCCCAGTAGAAAGATAAATGAATAAACAATAAACAACTGATATCTACTGCTTCCAGACTGGGCAGTGCTGTTAGAAGAGACCCCAGCAAGCCCTGACCACCCATCCATCTATAATCCTTCTCTCTCTTCCTTCCCTCCACCTCCTCAGCTACACCCTGCCCTCATCTTTGGGACTAGCTGGAATAACCAAACTACCACTGGAAATGACCTAAATTGGACATTTTCCCTTACTTCATATAATACAAGATGTTTCTTAAACACAAAAGTGAAAAAAGCACTTGTTTAAAGCATACCTACTCATATCTACAAAGCACAATATGTATCTCTTAACTAAACCTGCAAATTGCCCTGGCTTCCTAGAACAGTGGCTAGGAAAACAAATTCTGCAGTTTTCCAAATCTGGATGAACACTCATTGCCTATCTAAATGAATTTATTTAACTTTTGTGGGGGGTAAGAAAAGGGATTCCATAGTTTCCCAAAAGTATGAAATGGCAGTGATATTCTTTGTGATTAAGTTTTAAATAATAAAGTTGTTTTAAAAGTATTTTATATAGCCAAATGTACAACTAGTCACCAAGTATCCTGTACTCTACTGACACATCAAGCATCAGTAATAATTGCATTTACTGTCACATTCCCAGCTCTTTTGAGAATAATATCAGTTTTGCTTATTTATTTGTTTTTGTCCAAGCCCTGAGGCTTACAATCATGGTCTGAATGCTGTTCTGAATTTTTTCACTGGCGGCTAGCACTCTGTTATTTGAATCACAATTTCACTTCTAGCATTTGGGTGATCATTGGAGATAAGAGTCTCTTAAAACTTTTATGCTCTTGCTGGCTTTGAACCTCAATCAGTAGACCCCAGCCTCCTGGCTAACGAGGATTATAGGCATGAGCCACCAGCTCTGGACTAAATTTGTTTCTAAACTATGTGACTATCACTGGCCTAACAAATGCCATCCTCAGTTCTGTTGGAAATCTTTATGGTAAGAATGATTCATTATCCAACTACTAAACAGTCTGGATTTTAAAGAATCACATTCTACCCACCTAATACTTAAATCCTGCTTTTAGTGTCATATTACTAGTGGCTATTGTGTGTTTTCTTGAAGTGCCGAGATCTCAGTAGTAGACAAATGTCTTTCTCCCTACAGACTGTACTCTGCCCCCTAGGTTAACCAGAAACCTGTTTCAGAAGGCCTAGGGAGCCAAAAATGTGTTCATAATGACAGAAAATGGCATGCCTCATTTACTGTGTTGACATATATAGTAAAGGTACAGGAGAAATAGCTGTTATCTTGCACAAATCAGAATAGCAGCTTTGAAATATTTTAACATTAAATGTATTATTTATTGTCAAGGTTTCCCAGTGAAGATCAAATGCCAATTCCACTTTTAAAAATGGAAAAATAGCCAGATGCTGGTGGTTCCCACTTGTAATCCTAGCTACTCAAGAGGCTGAGATCTGAGGCTCACGATTCGAAGCCAGCCCTAGCAGAACTGTTATATCCAATAAACTACTCAGAAATAGCCAGGAGTGGTATTGCAGCACAAAGGATAGAGCACTAGCCTTGAGCACAAAGAGGCTCAGGGTTCAAGCCCCAGGACCAGAAAAAAAAAATCTAATTAAAAAAGTAAACTCCTTGAAAAAAAAAAAGTGAAACAGTCCAATGCTGGTGGCTCACACCTGTAATCTTAACTACACAGGTAGCTGAGATCTGAGGATTGTGGTTCAAGTGTAACCCTGACAAGAAAGCCCATGAGACCCTTGTGTCCAATTAACTACCAAAAAAGCTGGAAGTGGAATGTGGCTCAAGTAGTAGAACATCACTCTTGAACATACAAGTTCAGAGACAGTGCTCAGGCTCTGAGTTCAAGTTCCGGGACCACTGAAATAACTAAATAAATAAATAAATATAGGTAGAATGAAAGAAATCCCTTAAAAAACACTGATAAAATAATAATTATGCTAATCAAGACTCTAATCACAACATCTTTTGTGGTAGAGATCAAATGATGCTCCAGAAAGCATTGTTATCTATATAAAAATTGTGGTTGTCTCAAAGAAAAGCATGTGTTAGAGTTGTATACTGAACTAGTTTTATTTGTGAAATATCATTTTCACTTGAAAGAAAAACTCTCAGGAACAAAATTTCAATAAATAAACAAATCTGACCATTTAAGGAAAAGAAGCATGTATGTTACTGAGACTGCAGTGTAAGCTGCATTTCAAGTTCTGAGTCATCTCTAACCATCAGCATGAGGTTCGGAGGCAGCAGACTTCAGTGCTTTTCTTTAACCCAAACATCATGCTCTGGCATTGAAACAGACCTGTGTGTGTCTCAGTGGAAGAGGACAGACAGTCCAGAGATGACGATACACAGTTATAAGGAGAACACCAAGAATACACAACGGGGAGAAAAGGCACAGATTTTCATTAAAAAGTAATGGATAACTTTACAGGCACATGCTGAAGACAGAAATTAGAATTATCTCTCTTTTTATTAAACTTTTACCTCTTAAACAAAATTTAGCTGGGAATAGATTAATAGTTGAAATGTAAAACTATGAAATATCATTAGAAGAAAACTGTGAGAAAGCTACTTAGGAAGCTAAGATCTGAGGATTGCAGTTCAGAGCCAGCCAGGGCATGAAAGACTATGAGACACTATCTCCAATTAACCACCAGAAAACCAGAAGTGGCCCTGTAGCTCAAAGTGACAGAGCACTAGCCTTAAGCTGAAGAGCTCAGGGACAGCACTCAGGCTCAGACTTCAAGACCCATGACCAACAAAATAAAAAGGAAAAAAAAAACACAGAAAAAATGCTTCAAGACATTGGTTACAGCAGTGGTTTTGGCCAAGACAATAAAAGCAACAATTGACAAGTAGAGTTACTTTAAACTAAAATGGTTCAACACAGTAAGAGAAACAACCAACATAGGAGACAATGTACTCATGAGAGAAAACATTTTCCAATCATACATCTGACAAGTTTGCTATCCAAACTACAGAAGAAATTCAAACAAGTAAATAGCAGAAAATGAATTACTAGATTAAATCATGATAGCAGATCTGAACAGACAATTCTCAAAAGAACACAAAATAAATGACTACAAAACCCACAACAGCAGTGACGTGAGGCTCATGTTTTTTATCTTAATCAGGAAACTGAAATCTGAGAATCAAGGTCCGAAGCTAGCCTGAGCTAAAAAGTCCAAGAGATTCTTATCTCCCATTAACTACCAAAAAGCCAAAAATAGAGCTATGGTTCAAGTGGTAGAACACTAGTTTTGAGCAAAATACAAAGCAGAAGGACAATACCCAGACCCCGAGCTTAAGCCTTAAAACTGGCAAAATAAATAAATAAATGACCAACTGCAATATACCCAAATAGTACCAACTTGCACACTAAGCCAAATTAACACCTAGACCTTTGAGGAAAAGTCAAGAACCAAGAAATATGAACTAACAAAAGGAGTCTGAGAGACATCGAAGAACTTCCTTCAAAATGAGAATGACCATGAGATCTGGCAATCTTACCTCTGGAAATATAATCAAAAGCAATCATCAGCATATTGGAGGCCTATCTAAATCTCCATATTACTCTTTGTTTTGTTAACTTTAGAAAGCTGGAACATGTGTTTTGGGGGGGCTGGGGGACTATGAAAGGAGGGATACAGGAAAGGAGAGCAGGTGAATGGCAGGTATTACAGTAAAAATGGAGCCAGGGAACTTGGGGGTGGGTGGAGATAGGGAGAATGACATAAGGGGGACATTGACCAGGATGCAGTGTGCTCATAAACTGACATGTTGCACTGAAACCGTTTGCACAACTACTTAAGGATAATAAAAAGGGAAAGAAATAAAATAGTCTTTTAAGTAAGATTGAAACATTGGGTCTAGTGCAGATTTTAACTAAATAAACTTTAAATTTTGCTTCATTATCAAAAATAGAAAGTCTCAGTAATTAAGACCTACCTAACCCAAAGCCCTCTGGGGTGGTTTTGAAGGTCCCAGAAGCATCCTGCAGCCAGCAAATTTTGAGAAGTGCAACCAGGTGGACTTCGTGGAGGGCAGACCCTGCTTTCTTCTGTCTAAATTATAAACTCACCTCAGACCCCACACACACACCAATATCCTCTCTGCTTACGGAGGTTTCAGATAATCCTCAAAGTCTTTTGTAGAACTCCAGCTTTGAGTGGAGAAAGCTAAAGGGGCTGTTTCCAGGCCATGAGTTCAAGCACAATCACAGGCACAAGAAAATAAATGTTTTTAAAGTTGTTACTTCCTATTGATAGAAACTGAAAAACAAACAACAAACCATGATCGAGACTTTATAGGAGGTACTGTAATAAAATCAAGACTGTGCACTCTCCTGAGAGGAAAAAAAAGGAAAAATAAATCCGTGTCTTCAACTCAAAATAAGTTTTCCTATTCATGCTATCTCAAGCAGTGAGCTAGAAAAAGAATATGAATTCAGTGGTTTACTTTTTAGTTCTTGTCTCTCTGCTTAGAGCACACATGAATGGTCAACTACAATTTTGACTAGAGACCCAAGTGAGTAAATCCTATCAGCACACATAAATGAAAACTAAGTGCATTAACAATTTGAGCTTGGATAAAATTTAAAATAACAACCAGAGGCCATTCATAAATTCATTTTTTGCACAATTATAATAAATTGAGCAGAAGGAAAAAAGAACTATTTCTCGTTTATCTTTGAAAGATTCAAGCACTAAGAAGATGAAATTTAAACTCCCAACTACTGCTGTTAATATTCATTGGAATATAAAAAAAAAACATTTGCTTTCAATTTTAGAGTGCCTAGAGCTTGGAACATAAACTTGGTTTTCGATTTCAGCCCTTAAGTTCTCAGATAATAACCTGCACAATGTTTTGCATTTTTTAAAATAATTTACTGAACTGTCCTTAGATTCTAAAATGAATGGATTTCAGTTTGTATGATAACTTTTCACACTGATGTTACTTGATGTTAAAACTTGATATAGTAACCCCTAACATTGACAAAACCACTATAATGACTATCTTTCCTGCTTTATACCTATCAGAGACAATACTATTCAAGATAGAGCCACTGCCTGTCTCATGTTCAAAGAACAATGCACACATAATGAAATTGAATATAGATTTTAATTTTATATAGTAAATAAGTATGCTAATAGAATCTGTATACTGAGATGCAATACACTCAGCTAAATAACCCCTCATAATATAACTTTTATAATTGAACAAATTCATCCAATGTCCCAAAGGACTTAACCACTTGCCTACAATAAATATTTTGACTTTCCAATTAAATTTCTTCACCAAAAAAATCTAGAAAAGAATTAGTAGACACAGGGTTTGGATTTAAGGGAGGGAAAAATAAAATTACACATAAGTCATGATAAACCCTGACCGGAGCCAAACTAAATGTGCTAAATAAAATAGAGCCATAATCACAGCTGGTGGGTAGTTATTCAGGAGGTTGAGATCTGAGGATTGCAGTTAGAAGTCAGTCCAGACAGAAAAGCCCATGAGACTCTTATCTCCGATGAACCAGGGAAAAGGTGGAAGTGGGGGTGTGGCTCTAATGATAGAGAGCCAGCCTGGAACACAAAGCCAAATAATCAAAGACCCCAAGTTCAAGCCCCAACACCCACACAAAATATAAAATGAAATCAAAACAGCAGAAAAATAAGTAAAAGAAGATAATTTATCTATAAACTCTTTCAGGACTGTGCATCTAAGATACAAATAAATCTCACTTAGAATAGTATAAGTAGGAGCTACATGTACTAAGAATTCTTTTTTTTTTCCTTGTCCTGGGCTTGAACTCAGGGCCTGGGCACTGTCTCTGGGCTTTCTCAAGGCTGATACTTTACCACGTAAGCTTTTTCTATATATGTGGTACAGAGGAATCAAACCTAGGGCTTTGTGTATGGTAGGTGAGCGCTCTAGCACTCTACCACTAGGCCACACTTCCAGCCCCCTACTAAGCATTCTATTTTTAATTGTCTCTACTTCCCTGTGAGGTATGAAAATGTTACTCAGGCCACAGCACAGATCCAGCTAACTGTCATGGAAATGAATGAGCCTTACAGGATAAGAATAAATGAGCATTTAAAATGAAGCAAATTCCCCACCTCCTCCCTAAAGAGAAGAGACCAAGAAAACAAACACACGAGCCTGTATTTCACCAGCATGTTATATTTGGGTCATCGCCAAGTATCACAAACCACATTTGATATTTTGTACTTTTGGCTGAGTGGCAAGCTCTAGAATATCTGTGAGAGAAGGTAGGGGAATAAAAAGCCTAGAAGACAGCAAATGAGACCTTCCTCCAGTGTTAGTGCATCGATGCAGAACAATGACCAGCTCAACATGTGAAGTCAACTGAGAAAAAATCCAATACCCTAAAGTTTCCACAGGAAAGACCTACTTTGGAATTTTCTTGGCTTAAACCATGAAACACCAATCCCTTATCAATCTGCATATATAACATATACTTCTATATGGCATTATACAGCCCAGTTTGGTTCATTCATAAAACATTGTGCCCTTTCAAAGGAGGAGAAATGGTGACCCAGAGTCAGAGACTAGAGATGGAGTCCAAAATCTCTGCTGTAACTTGGACTCAGCCCAACAAAAAAAATTACTCACTTTTGGGAAAGAATGTGCCAAGCTTGCTAAGGACATAAGTGTCCTCATCTAAGTTCTCACGCCCATCTGCAAACCCACTCACCCCCAAACGCTTTGGCACCTTGCAGACTTCAGCTTCATAGTGCAACAGGGAAATTTGTGTTCTGATCTCCCACCCCTCGAGAACGTCCTTAATGAGAAGTAAGGGTAAGTTAGTTCAGTGACTGGGTTCATATAAATGGATTTCACTTACTATTTCTCTTTGGCTTGATATTTCTATGGTGGGGGAGCATAAACTGGAAAAATTTGAATAAAGTAACCAAGATAGCCCTATACTTTTTGGTTTCTGAAATCGTTTTTGTGGAAGAACCTCTTTTCCCTCTCTTTCCCTTTTATTAAAAAAAAAATCAGCATTAAAAAATAAAGGAGCCAGGCATTGTTGCTCACACCTATAATCCTAGCTACTCAAGAGGCTGAGAACTAAGGATCAAGGTTCAAAGGCAGCCGGAGCACAAAAGAACCTGAGACTCATCTCCAACAAGCCTCTAGAAAATGAGAAGTGGGGCTTGGCTCAAGGGTAAGGTGACATCCTTGAGCTGAAGAGTTCAGGGACAGAGCCCAGGCAGAGTTCAAGCCCCATGACCCACAAAAAAAAAAGAAAGAAAGAAAAGAAAAGAAAAGAAAAATAAGGAAAGAAATATTAATAATAATATAATATATAATATAATAATAATTATAATAATATAATATAATAATAATAATTAATGAATAAATAAAGGAAAATAACTGGACACCAATGGCTCACACCTGTCATCCTAGCTACTCAGCAGGCTAAGATCTGAGGGTGAAGGTTCAAAGCCAACCTAGGCAGAATAAACATGAGACTTCTATCTCCAATTAACCTTCAAGAACCGGCAAGTGGAGATGTGGCTCAAGTAGTAGAGCACTCCCCTGGATCATAAAGGCTTAAGGACATTGCCCAAGACCCCTGAGTTCAAGCCCCAGGACTGGCACAACCAGTCAAGCAGACATTCAATCTACAGCCAGTGGAAATCTCGCTAGAAAGAACACACCAGGACAGTAATAAAAGAACTCCAGAATCCTTACCTCTGCTCTCTGCGTCCTGGGAAAAGCCGACGCTTTCTCAATGGCGTAGACATCCACCAGGTAAAGACAGGCGCCCTGTTCCCGGTCCAGGACCGCAGCGGTCTGCACGATGCCAGTGTGTCGCCCGATGGTAAAGAGGCGACCCACGGTCTTTTCCTCACAGCGCACGGACACGATGTAATACTCCACGGGTGTCTCTGCTCCCCTGGGGCTGGCGGCCTCCACCGAGATGACATTCGTGCCAATGGGCTCCCCTTCCTTTAAGATGGTGATATACTTGGGTTGGGTGAACGCGGGTCCGTCCAGGCCCTGCAGAATGATGGTCAGTTCCGTGGTGGACCTCCGGCGCTCGGGGCCCAGGTCGGTGGCGGCCACAATGAGATTGTAGATGAGCCTGGAGGGCACCAGAGCGGAGGCCACGCGCAGGTCCCCGCTGTAGCGGTCCACGCTGAAGGTCCCCGCGTCCCCGTTGACGATCTCATACTCCACCTCTCCGTTGACCCCTTCGTCCGGGTCGGCGGCCAGGATGGTGGTCAGCACGGAGCCAGCCACGGTGGCCGGGTCCACCGCCAGGGCGTTCTGCGATATGAACGTGGGGACGTTGTCATTGAGATCCGTCACCAAGATGGTGACGTTCTTCAGGGCGCAGCGCCTGGTCTCCAGGGGCACGGCCTGGTCGCTGGCCTTCACCGTCAGCTCGAAGAGGTTGGCGAACTCGCGGTCGATCTCGGCGCTGGTGTAGATGACCCCCTGGGCCTCGTCGATGCGGAAGTGACCCCCTCGGGGCCGCTGCTGCACGATGGCATAGGCCAGCCGGCCATTGATGTCCGCGTCCGGGTCATGCGCAGTCACTGAGATGACCGACGACCCAACGGGAATGTTCTCCTCGATGGACTTGAAGATGTCCCCGGGGGGGAAGCTGGGCGCGTTGTCGTTGGAGTCTCTCACTTGAATGACCACGGACATCGTGGAAGAGCGAGGGGGCCTGCCGTGGTCCTTAGCCGTGATGTTTAGTTTATACAAAGACTGGGTCTCGAAGTCCAGTTTCTTGGCCAGGAAAATGCTGCCGGTGTTGGGACTGATGCTGAAAGTTCCGTGATTGTTGGTCCCTGTGATGCTGTAATGCAAGTCCGCATTGTCACCCGAATCTGAGTCGGTGGCGGTCACCGAAGACACCAACTCACCAACCCGCATGTTCTCCAAAACGTCCACCAACAGAGTGGACTTGGGGAAGGAGGGGCTATTGTCATTTTCATCTAAAATGTCGATGTGGAGTGTACAGGTGGAATTGAGGGGGATGGCTCCAGAATCCACTGCCTGGATCACCAGGGAATAGGCCGGGGTGGCCTCGTAATCCAGGGTGCCAATGAGTGTCACCTGACCCGAGAGGCTGTCCACCGCGAAATGCTTCTCTTCGTTCCCTTTGATGAGAGAATAATGAATCAGTCCGTTGTTACCTTCGTCCACATCTGAAGCCGATACTCTTAAAACCTGGGTCAGATTAGCAGCTGTCTCTGATATGGTAGCTTGGTAAAAGTCTTTTAAAAATTTAGGAGCATTGTCATTGATATCTTTCATATACACGTGGACTGTCGCCTGGTCCTTGAGCGGGTGAGGGACCCCCTGGTCGGAGGCCAGGACTGTGAATGTAAACATTGCATTGCCTCTGCGTCTCATGAAAGATTCCCTGTCGAACCGACGAGTGCTTTTGAGTTCCCCAGTGATGGCTTGTAACTCAAAGTCTGGCTGCACTGTCTCAAAAGAATACCTTACTTCCCCATTGGGCCCAAAGTCTTTATCCACCGCATTTACTTTGCCCACAAATGACCCAGCTGGCTGCTCCTCTTCGAAGTAAAACGTGTAATTGGTGCTGTTAAAAAGAGGCCTGTTATCATTAACATCTTCGAGAATCACAGTCACGTTCACAGTAGCAGTAAGTGGTTCAATGGCTCTGTCTGAAGCAACCACCAACAAAACGTATCTGTCTTGAAGCTCACGGTCCAGTTCACTTTTTATGTACAGCTGACCATCCGGGAAGACTCCAAACGCACCCCCAGTGTTGCCTTCCGCGATGGCGTATGCAATCTCTCCATTGACCCCCGAGTCCTGATCAGAAGCCTGAACTTGGAAGAAGCGCGAATTCACAGGTTCAGACTCCGAAAGCGTGACCTCGTAAGAAATCTGGTCAAACACGGGTGGGTTGTCGTTTACGTCGTGGACGTACACGGTCAAGATGAGGCTAGAGGAAAGCTGAGGCACGCCCGTGTCACACGCCAAGATTTCCATTTGGTAAGGACCGGCATGTGCGTCCAGGGAACCGAGGAGAAGCACGGTGCCATTCCTTTCATCAATGGCAAACAGATTCTTGGGGTTTTGTTTCAGACTATAGGTGACCAGGCCGTTGGTGCCTTCATCAGGATCCTCGGCTTTGGCTTGGAAAACAGTGTGGCCGGCCTGCCAGTTCTCTACCACATTGACGCTCTCCACGGCCTGAAGGAAGTGAGGCGAGTTGTCGTTCAGATCCTTAACCGTAATGTTTACCACTGCGTCCCCCGTCACCGCGCCGCCGCTGGCCACCACTTTGAGCTGATAAAACGATTGCTCTTCTCTGTCGATCGTACTGGCCGTGGTCAGCTGCCCCGTCGCCTGGTGGATGGCAAACACGCCCCTCTGATCCCCACTGGTGATCACGTAGGTGATGTTTGTGTTGAGGTCCATGCTGGAGGCGGACACTCGGCCCACCTGGTACCCCAGCGCCACGTTCTCAAACACCACAAAGCTATAGGCGGCCTGGCTGAACACAGGGGGGTTATCTTGCGTGTCCAGTACCGTGATGGTTACGATGGCTTGGTTGGGCGATTGTAAATGACCACCATCGGTTGCCACTACTTGCAACTGGTAAGCTGTTTTCTCTTCCCTATCGAGGGCCATGCGGGTGGAAATCTTCCCGCTCTGGGCGTTGATCTGAAACCTGGACCTGTCCCCCGCCGAGATTGTATACCTGACGGTGCCGTTGGGCCCCAGGTCTGGGTCAGAGGCAGAGACCGTGGTCACATAGCTGCCCGCGGGCTCGTTCTCTTGGATATGAGCAAAGTATTGGACAGGATAGAACACGGGTGTGTTATCGTTCAGATCCACCAGACTCACGTTGATGCGGATGGCTGACGTCTGGGGAGGCGAGCCCAGGTCTGCGGCCATTACCAACAACGAGTAGAAGGCTTGCTCCTCCCTGTCCAGAGAGGAAATGGTGCTCAATCTCCCAGACAAAGGGTCCAGCCGGAAGACCTTGTGGGCACCTTCCGGCTCTTGGAGGGAGAAGCGCACTGTCCCATTGTCCCCCAGATCCCCATCGGTCGCCCCAACCACCAGCAGTTCGGTCCCGGCCGGGGCATTCTCCACCAAAGCCACCTCATACCCTTGTGGCTGGCTAAACACTGGCTTCTGATCATTCACATCCAAAACAGTCACCACCAGCTGCGCGTACGACACTCGGGGGTGGACTCCTTGATCGCGAGCACTGATGTTGAGTACAATCTGGGACTCGAGCTCGCGATCCAGACCCCCAGAGGCTGCGGTGGTCACCAGCCCACTGTGCTCGCTTATCCGGAACCAGCCCAGTTCATTACCGGAGACGATGCTGTAGCGCAGGTTGGCGTTGAGACCTGAGTCCCCGTCTGTGGCGGACACCCCGCTCACGTAGCTGCCCGGGGGCGCCTCCTCGCTCAGGTTCACCCGGTACACCTGCTGGGCGAACACCGGGGGGTGGTCGTTGATGTCGTTCACGAAGATCACCAGGCTGGCCACGGACGAGCGCGCCCGGGGCTCGGCGGCAGGGGGCGCCCCGAAGTTGTCAGACACGGAGACGGTGAGGTTGTAGGAAGGGATGCGCTCGCGATCCAGCGCGCTGGCCACTTTGATGAGACTCAGGTTGGGCACTTTGCTTCTCTGCACCTCGAAATGGCGCTGCTCGTTGCCCCCCAGAATCTGTACGGAGATGTTGCCGTTGGCCGCCGGGGAGTCGGCGTCGGTGACGGTGAGCAAAGCCACCACGGTGCCCACCTGCGCGTTCTCGTCCACCGAGGCATAGCGGGAGGTGGCCGGGAAGTAGCGGAACTTCACCACAGGGTCGTTATCGTTGACGTCGAGCAGCTGAATGAGCGCCTGCGCGCGCCCGGTCAGCGACGGCACGCCGCGGTCCACCGCCTGCACCGTCAGCGCGTACTGCCGCCGGGCCTCGAAATCCAGGGGTTCGCGCACCGTGATGAGCCCGGTCTCGGGGTCCACGTGGAAGGGGGTGCCCTCGTCTTGCAGCCGGTACCGGATGTCCGCGTTGGTGCCCTCATCCGCGTCCGCCGCCGCCACCTGCAGGACGCTGGAGCCCACAGCCGCGTCCTCGGGAACCCCGGCTTCATACTGGGGACTGTCAAACACCGGGGGGTTGTCGTTAATGTCCTGCACTGTCACGTTCACCTGCAGGTAGCCCCGCCGCTTGGGCTCGCCCTTGTCCTCCACCTCCACCAGGAGCTGGTACTGCGGGGTGACCTCGCGGTCCAGCCCGCCCTTGGAGACGAGGTGCAGGAAGGCGCCCTCGCCGCTGGGGTTCAGGGTGACATCCAGGCGGAAGAGGCCCGCCTCGTTGCCCTGCACGATGCGGTAGGAACGGTGGTCCACGCCGTTGGAGCCGATGTCCGAGTCGGTGGCCGTATCCAGGATGACCTGGCGCCCGCTGCCGCTGTCCTCCTTGAAAGTGACCACGATCGAGGGGTCCGGGAAGACCGGCGCGTTGTCGTTGAGATCGCGCACCAGCACGCGCACTTCGGTCGGATAAGTAGGCGAACTGGACAGCACCACCAAGTTGATGACGTCGCTGGGGAGACTCTCGCGGTCGATGGTGGCCGTGGTGTACAGAACCCCCGTGCTGCCGTTGATGGCGAAGAACGCGTGGCTCTCGCTGAGCCGGTAGGTGAAGCCAGGCCGGGTCTGGATAGTCCCCACCAGCGTGCCCGGGGGTTGTTCTTCCAGAACCTGAAACACTTGGCGCTGCTCGGCGCCATGGACCCGGATGGGGCCGGACAGCAGGCACAGCAACCACAGGATTCGGAGAAGCTGGGATGGGGACCGCGCAAGGGGCGGCGGGCACGCGTGGCCGGCAGCCCTGTCCGCTGCCAGGGGCATGGTCCCGGGCTTTCCGAGCCGAGCGCCTTGGGAGAGGAAGCGGCGGAGATGCCGCCGGGGAGATGTACCGGGACGGATAGAGGGGAAGGGGCGATCCGCTGGGGCTGATACCTCCAAGGTCGGTAGCTCAGTCCAGCCCCGGGGAATACCGACCCCTGCAACCCCGAAAAAAATGGGTCCAGATCGCCCCCAAGGCACGCAGGGCGCAGGGGGAAAGACGCCCCACAACGATCGCGGACTCCGCGGGCCCCCAGCCGACCCGGTTAAGAAAGTTGCGCAGCTCTCTGGCTTTTGGGGTGTGTGTGTGTGTGTGCGTGCGTGTGTGTGTGTGTGTGTGTGTGTGTATGTGTGTGTGTCCCTTTGCCTTTCCTTCACTTTTGTTTTTTTTTTTTTTTGAATCCGCGAAAGAATCTGACTGCTCTGGCTCGGAGATGGGCGGGAGATGTGTGATCCCAGCACCGAATCTGAGCAATCAGTGCACACCAAAAAAAAAAAAAAAAAAAAAAAAAAAAAAAAACCAATCTCCACAAACTTTACAACTTACCCACGGTGAAGCTCTGGCACCGGGGAGGGAGCGAGGGAAAACTTGGGGCAACTGATTTCCTTGGTCCTCTGGAAGCTGGAGACGAGGAATTTCCCGCAGACCCCTTCCTCGCCGATGCAGGCTGCAGCGCCCCTCCCTCCAATCCCGCTCCAGCCGCGGCCGCCTAGGCCCCTGGGCGGCGGGTGCGCGCCCGCACTCCGGGGAGCGCGTTCCGGGCGCTCCGGCTCGGGTGTCCCGAGCGCTCAGCTCTGCCCCTTCCTCTCCCACAGCCACCAGCGTCGCCGCCCCTGCTGTGGCCCGGAGCCCGCGACCGGACACTGGCAGCCGCCGGCCCTCCTCCGCATCGTTCACCTCCTCCCGGGCGTCTGCCCATCCATTATTTGTACATCCGAAGGGAGCGCGGCTTTCCCTTTCTTCTCCGCCGGAGCGGCGCGCGCTCGCCCGCGTCCCCTCCCTTCAGTGCGGCACGGGGCGCTCGCCTCGGTTCCCTGGGGTGGGAAGCCCTCGCCCGGGCTGCGCTCCCCGCTATTGTCCCGGCTCAGTTTCACTTTGTAATCCACCAGGCTTTAGGTTTGGGGCGGGGTGCCGGGTCCCCTCTGGTCCTTCTTCTTGGTCACCGTGGCGTTGCCGGCGGGGATCCCGGCCGGGCTGCGCGGGGACCTTGTGCAGCTCGGGACGGCGCCTGTCAGCGCTCTGCTCGCCTGCCGGGGCCAGCGGTGGCAGCGGCCGCTGCTCGGGCTCCGCGGGTCCCTCCCAGTCCCCGCGGCGGCTCTGCGTCCCCGCCCCTTCCCCGCCGCGCGCACCCGCGCTCACACTCACACTCATGCGCGCGCAGGAACACACTCAGGCACGCACACAAGCGCGAGTGCACACACACGGATACACACACGTACTCGTGCACACATGCAAGCGCACACGGGTGCACACGCTTACGCGCACCCTGCACACGCGCTCGTGCACTCGTACACCCAGACGCGCGTGCACACACCCATGCAAGCACACGCTGGTGCACGCTCACTCACACGGCCGCGCGTGCACACACAGGCGGGGGCAAGCACACACACACACACACTCACACACACACACTCATGCCCCATGCCCCAGCGGGGAAGGGCGGCCCGCGAGCAGCAGCCCCGCTCGGGCTCCGAAACTTTGCCCAGCACTCGGTGATCCCTGGTGCTGGAGTTCACCACCACTCCCCCAGGCTCGGGGTCCTGTCACCTACTGTCCCGCCCCCGCCGCGGCCTCATTGGACCGTAGTCCCACTTGCCACACCCCCACGAGCGGACGCCTCGGCCTGTCCCGGCGTCTGATTGGTGGCTTGGGATGCCCATCACTCCCCAGACCCGCCCCAGGGCTGTGGGCGGTTCGCGTGGGAGCTCAGCCAGGCGGAGGCGCTGGGTAGGGAAGGGGTGACCGGGTCCCCCCCATCTCTCCCTCCTCTTCTCCCCCTTCTTTTGGTCAAATCTTGGCCAGCGTCCCCTTTATAACAGCAAAGTGCCGCTGCAGAATAGACGGGGGCGGGGTCCGGTTTGCAAATAAACTTCAGTGGAGGAGGGGGTGGGGTGGGGAGGGCGAACCCTAGGTTTGTAAGACCCGCCCGGGTAAAGGGGGGGTCGTAGAGACAAATAAAAGAAAGGCGGGGGGCCTCGGGTCTGGTAAAGCGGGAGGAAGGATTAAGCAAAGCCTGTCTGGGAATGCGCGCACAGATTGTCTTAACCCTTTCGGTGCCCTTTCCCTCCACTGCCAGAGAGATGGCAGAGATCGCTGTACTACAGGATTGGCTAGCATCACCTCCCCCCCACACACACACTCATCACGCATATCACACACATCACACGCACATCACACACCACACACATACACACACCACACATACACATCACACACACATATACATATCACACACACATCACGCACACAAACACATACACACACATACACACACACACACACACACACACACACACACACACATCACCCATCTCTGGCCCCAAAGTGCCACCCCTCGCAGCTCGGCCCCTCCTTCCTCTTCCCTAAGGACTTCTCAGGGCCCTGTCCCAAACCCTGCACCCTCTGCCAGGATGGGCCGGTGGGGGCGGTAGGCATTACTTAACTCACACCTGGGATTCCGCGGTCTTTGGGAAGGAGTGAGTGCCCTGCTTGCTTTTACAAAAACTACTTTTGGAATTTTGACCCCGGATGGAGCAATTTCCCCCTCTGGATACATTGTAGCTGAAGGAAATCTAATAAAGATTTTGTTCAGTTGGGGCCTAAGGGGAGAAGAGGTATAAGAAATAGGAAACAAAAATGAAAGGAAGTTGGAATTTTTTAAAACTATGCCCACATGCCACGTCTTACAGATGGCATAAACTCTCCTGATCTCTCTTTGCCACAGATAGGTTTTGTAAGAAGGCGCATTGCTTCTCTAACAGAGAAAAGAATCACTAGGAATAAGGTCAGTCATTTTCCCCTTTAAGGGAAACAACTTGCAAAAACATGAATTTAAGCCAGACAATGCAAATACAGGGCATATGTCATACATTTCTTTCTAGCCACAAGAACTCCCCTCCAAACCCAAAACTTGCTGCGCGCTGGCACGAGTCAATACTGCCCTCTGATGGACGCTTCCGGTCCTACGTCGTCAGCCCTAGCTTTCTTGCAGAAAATTAAACCCAGACTGGCTGGATCCAGTTAAGGGTCTAAGGCCCACTCCTTGCCTAGGGACAAGTAAAGATCCTTAAGCATCCCTGACTCGGGTTAGGGGGAGGGGGAGTGAGAGAGGAGGGGGAGAAATCGAAGGAGGGGGTAACACGGTTCAAAAAGAAATGTACTCGCTACCTTAATTATGTATCAGTAACCCCTCTGTACATTACCCCCACAATACAAAATTTAAAAAATAATAAAAGGTGTAAATCCTCAAAAATTAAAAAAAAAATCTCCTTACCTAGGGTTAAAAAGACAACAGAGCTGCAGGGAATAGAACAAATTCAAAGCCTGCTCCTGCAGAGAGCCGAAATCCAAACTTAGCACCCTCTATGCAGAAATGACCACAATTCCTTAATTTTACCTTGCATTGGAATCAGACAAAGGAGTGATGTTTAACCATATCTGGATTATTCAGACATGAAAATTATTGAAGAGATTTTTGTTTGTTTTTTTTTGCCAGTCTTGAGGCTTTAAATGTCCATGGGCTTTCTCAAGGCTAGAGCTCTACCACTTGAGCCACAGCATAACTTCTGGCCTTTTCTGTGTATGTGGTACCTATGAATTGAACCCCGGACTTTGTGCATGCTAGGCAAGCACTCTACCACTCAGCCACACGCCTATCCCCTTTTTAAAAAAGATACTTAAAACTTTTTCTCACTTATTTTCTCTCTCAATACAGTCACAAGATTGTTGTTATTAGTTTGTTATGATTTGGCCAAAGATTTGTAGATTGAAGTAATATCTGTTATCATTACCATTGTTACTGTTATTACTATTTACAAATCATGGTTATTATATGTGACTTAGGATGACTTAGCTTTTCTCTTTTTGTTTGTGAGTTACTCATAATTCAATTCTTCTGAAACAAAAGAACAAGAAGAAAGCAATCAGATTCTCAATTATAAAATGTAGTGAATATTATTGGTTGTTTTCATTTGTGCCCACCGTGGGGCTTGTACATTCAGCACAGGTCCCTGTGCTTTTTTTCCCTTTTTTTCATATATTTTTATTGTAATTATTAAAAGGGTTACATTATATTCACTAGATAGAAGGTGCATTACTTCACAAACACTGATACCCTTTCTCATGTCTTGGTCCCCATTTCCCTCTCCCCACCCCTGCCCCTCATCTTGTTTCCCCCCTTCCCTATCCTATTTTAAATAACCAAATAAGCTTGTATACAAATATATCAGATAACAAGGTAAAATACTGTAACAATATGAGATAACCAAGGGACAGCAAAAGAGATGAGAGATAACATAGTACATTAAGGACAACAATCACTCATTATATGGTTTTGTTTCTATATCCTGGAAGTCCTTTCATGTAGTGTCATCCTATAATGGCCTTATGTATCTAGGTTTTGCTCTATTGTAAATCTCTGCTAGGAGAGCCCAAGGTTTCTACTGATTATGACAAATGAGTCTGGCTTACTTCACTTAATATGATTTTTTCTCTAAGTCTTTCCATTTCCTTACAAATGGGGCGATGTCATTCTTTCTGACAGCAGCATTGTATATAAATACCACATCTTGTTGATCCACTCATCAACTGAGGGGTATCTGGGTTGGTTCCATATCTTTGCTATGGTAAATAGTGCTGCAATGAACATCATTGTGCTAGTGGATTTAGTATGTACTTGTTTCTGGATGATTGGGTAAATGCCAAGTAGTGGAATTGCTGGGTCATAGGGGAGCTCTATGTTTAGTGTTTTGAGGATCTGCCATACTGCTTTCCTTAGTGGTTGAACCAGTTTGCACTCTTACCAACAGTGTAGTAGTGATCCCTCCTGGCCACATCCCCTCCAGCATCTGTTGTTATTAGATTTCTTGATCCTGGCCCTTCTAACTGGAGTGAGGTAGAATCTTAGAGTTGTTTTGATTTGTATTTCTTTTACGAACAGAGATGTTGAGCATTTCTTCATGTGTCTATAGGCCATTTTTGTTTCTTCTTCAGAGAAGACTCTCTTTAAGTCTTTGGCCCATCTTTTAATGGGATGGGCTGTTTCTTTGGAGATTAGTTTTGGAGTGATTCAATTTTTTGAGCTGTTGATATATTTTAGATATGAGGCCTTTGTCTGTTGTATGGTTAGTGAAGATCTTCTCCCACTCTGTAGGCTTTCTAGTTAGTTTGCTAGCTATGTCCTTTGCCATACAGAAGCTCTGCAGTTTAATGCAGTCCCATTTATCCAGACTTTCTCTGATTTGTTGTGTTTCTGGGTCCTTATTAAGAAAATTTCGACCTGTACCAAGGAGACTTAGTGTATCTCCTATTCCTTCTTGCAAGTTTTTAGTGTATCTGCTTTTACCTCCAGGTCTTTGATCAACCCTGGGCTTTTTTATTCAAGCTAGCCTCTGCCACTTGAACCACAGCTGTACTTTCAGATTTTTGGTGGTTAACTGAAAATAAGTGTCTCAATTTCCTGTCCTGGCTGTCTGTTCAAAGCCAGTGATTCTCAGATCTCAGCCTCTTGAGTAGCTAGGATTTCAGGAGGCTAACTGTTTTTTATTGTACTTGTGGTGTTTTGTTATTTTTCACCATAAACTCTTTGCTTGTTGGTTAGAAGCGTGAATGGGATAACCTCATATGACAGTATTTTTTGCTTGGTTTTTTTTTTTTTTTTGGTCTGTCTGTCTCTCCCAGAACTTTAACCTCAGAATGACATGTTCTCTATGCAGGAACTCTTGTCATTATTTTTCACCTTTTCCTGTTGCTTATGTTTTTACACAGGAGCTGGTCCTAGCTGTAATCCCCCAACCCAGGGTCTCCTAATAGATGGGTTAAGGGGCACTGGGTGTCACATTGACAGGGCCTTATTGAGATGGAGTCTTACTAACATTTTGCTTAGTAGCATAACATTGGCCAAAATAAATCATACTAATATGTTGACTGGTTTCCTGAAGACCCTTTGTACAACTATTTAAAGATAAACTTAAACAAGAAAGAGACAGAAAGACAGACAGAGAAAAAGGAAGAAGAAAGAAAGAAGGAAAGGAAGAGAGAGAGAGAGAGAGAGAGAGAGAGAGAGAGAGAGAGAGAGAGAGAGAGAGAGAGAGAGAGAGAGAGTGTGTCAGTCCTAGGCCTCTGTGGCTCATGCGTGTAATCCTAGTTACTCAGGAGCCTGAGATCTGAGGCTAAAGGTTCAAACCACCCCAGGAAGGAAATTTGTGACTCTTATTTCCTATGAAGGAGCAAAATGCTAAATGTGGAACTGTAGTTCAAGAAATAGAATCATAGCGTTAAGTGAAAAAGGACAGTGTCCAGTGTTTAAGCTCCTATACTGCACAAAGATAGACAACAGACAGACAGATAGACAGATATCATTTCCAGACCTTTGTACAAAGGTCTGGCTTTTAATACTTGGCACTTTATCTTTCCATTTTTTCTGGCTCCTTTGTTTGAGTTTGTATGTATATCAAGTACTTAAATATATGTTATATAATATACTATATACTAAATACCACTACACATTATAGAGCATGCTATGTGATATACATGTGTAAACATGTATACAAGTCTATGCATGTATATATAATGTATGCTTATGGTGGTGCTTATTGCTAGCTAGTGCTTACTTTTTCAAAGATTATGTGGAACCACAAGTATATATAAATAAATCTGAAACTACACCATGAAAACTAGTATATTTTTTAATGTCACACTTTACAGGAGAAACAAAATGAAGGGTTTATGTTAAAATCCTTCATAATATAGCTCATGTGAGTATGTGTGCAAACCCACTGGAATGGAAATGGTTGATACTAAAGTAAGACCAGGTTTCTGAATACTGTGTCATTGGCCACAAACAAGTTATGACTCACTGTAATTTAGAGAAACTTCTCAGTTCAACACTCTTTGGGACAGTGTGCTGTTTTGTTGAAGAATTTACCATTTTTAATCTTTTGATATAAGTATCATACTTATTTCAAATTATATAGTCAGGGGGTTGGGAGTTTGGCCTAGTGGTAGAGTGTTTGCCTAGCATGCAGGAAGACCTGGGCTCGATTCCCTGGCACCACATACATAGAAAAAAAAAAGCTGGAAGTGGTGCTGTGGCTCAAGGGTAGAGCTCTAACCTTGAGAAAAGTCCAAGGACAGAGCTCAGGCCCTGAGTTCAAGCCCCACAACTGGTAAAAAAAAATTTATATAATCAATATGAGGATACTTGAAGACTAAGTTTTAAATACATTCAGTATTGAATTTTTACATAAGTGAGTAGCTTGCAATATATTCAAAATATTTAAAATACAATAAATACTAGTGTTTAAAATATATGCTTAATATACTATAGAAAATATTAAATATAGAGTAGAAAGTATATTTATATATTTATGAGTGTAATTTAATATGTATGTGAGTATGTATATATATGGTGAGTCACATCTGTATGAGGATCATGATTCAAAGCCAGGCTGGCAGACAAATCTGAAAGACTCTTACCCCTAATTAACCAAAAAAATTCAGAAGTGTGGTTCACTACCCTTGGGTGAAAAACCCAAGCAAAATCTCCAGGTCTTGAGTTCAAGACTAACACAAAAAGAAAACTTAAAAAAAAACCTACAGTGCACACAGTAGTGAATAAAACAAATACAGCATCTTCAACATCTGTCTTCATAAAAATTCATGGAAATTTGAAAAACAAATTTGAAAATATTGAAAATAAATTTGAAAAATATTCAGTGAACTTCCAAAGTCTGCTTATTACTCGATTATTTTCATTAAGAAATCCTCAATTTGTAACTGAAAGCAGCTTATCAGAGTTGCTACAGGACAAACAAGACGGAAACATATTTGAGTATTGCTTGCTTTCAATCCTGACATGTTTAAGGGAGATAAAATAAGAGTCTTTTAAATATGAATTTCTATTGAATTTTTATGTAATTCTTTCTTCCTGAGTTATGTCATTTGCAGTGTAATCAGTTGGAATTTCAGATAGATGCACATGTGTGCACGTGCGCATGCGCACACACAAACAATTTAGTTATTGCCAATTGTGGCATTAAATCTATTTTGCTTTGCTTATGAATACTTTTCTGTTACACTTTTTTGTTATACTTTCTTTTACCCCCAAATTGATTAAGCTTTCATAACACTTTGATGCTTTATTTATCTATGCACCCTTCTTCCTCCTTTCCCCTGAACTTTGTTGTGTGAATCAGTCTGAACCAGGAAAATACAACACTTTCTTTTCTTCCTACCTAGCGTGATGCTGGGAGTTTAAAAGGTATGTACAAAATTCCATTCCTCAGAGGGTGACTATACATTTTAAAAAGCTAATTTACAAAATAATAAGAATAAAAGCCATGATAGAGGGCTGGACACTCCAGTCTAAAGCAGCTTTTTCTGAAGTATCTTCGTGGTTACATTAACCAGTGTTGCTCGGTGGGCTCTTTAGAAGACTTTTTAAAGAGTTACCGTGGGGGCTGGAATTTGGCCTAGCAGTAGTGTGCTTGCCTAGTATGCAGGTTCTATTCCTTGGTACCACAAGCCCAGAAAAAGCTAGAAGTGGTGCTGTGGCTCAAGTTGCAGAGCTCTAGCCTTCAGAAAGTCCAAGGACAGTGTTCAGGCCCTGAGTTCAAGTCCCTAAGTGGCAAAAAAAAATGTAGCTGCAGAAGAGAAATTCCATTTTCAAATATTTCTATGGGCTGGTCTTGGGGTTTGAACTCAGGACCTAGGAACTGTACCTGAGATTTTTTTTTTCTCAAGATTTCATCACTTTATCCAGAGCTTCATTTCTGGCTTTTTGCTGGGAGGTAATTTTTAGATCAGGATTTTACAGATTGTCCTGTCCAGGCTGGCCTCAAACCAGGAACCTCAAATATCAGCCTTCTGAGTAGCTCGAATTACAGTGGCGTGAACCACTGTGGCCCAGCAAAAAATATTTGTTTTGAAGTATAAGATACTACATGGCTTGAACCTCACCATTTGGTAGAACCTTGCAATCTGTTTCTATTGGGCTTTTCTAGTAAGACTCTGTCTCCTTTTTTGGGGGGAGGGGGATATAATATAAATAATTTTATTATGCATATATATACATATTGTATACATATACATTATCATATATCATTACATTTATAATATATTTTATGTTATATATTTATATTACATTTTATATATTATATATACATGTTATATATTTACATTACATTACAATTTATATATGTATATAGACATTTATAAAACTTACCACATTGCATTTGTAATCTGACATTTAACCTTATTTATATTACACATATAATATATACTTTATATATTATATATAAACAAAGGTTATATAGGTCTGGAAATTTGGCCTAGTGGTACAGTGCTTGCCTAGCACACATGGAGACCTGGGTTCCATTCCTAGGTACCACATAGAAAAATAGCTGGAACTGGTTCTGTGGCTCTGGTGGTGAGCTCTAGCCTTGAGAAAGCCCAAGGACAGTGCTCAGGCCTTCAGCTCATACACTGGCAAAAAAAAAGAGGGGGGTTATATACATTATTATTAAAAGTATTAAAAGTTCATATATACTATTAAAATAAGGTTGTGTAATATATATATATATATATGTTTAAAGCTGCATGAAGTAGTACATGCCTACAATCACAGCATTTTGGAGGCAGGAAGACTCTGTCTCCTTTATGGCTCCAGCAATGACCTACTTTTATCCACTCACGAAAGGTTGTTGCGCAAATGTTCCATAGAGGCTGTCTTCCTGTTTCTCAGCTACCCAATAGAATCACAGATGGCTGTCACACACTGCTCTCCCTGTACTGATGGCCTATTAACAAATAAACCTGTGTGTGTGTGTGTGTGTGTGTGTGTGTGTGTGTGTGTGTGTATGAGTGCTAACACATGCCAATATTGAGGCTTAAATTCAGATCCTCAAGTTCTCTCTTGGCTTTTTTATACTCAAAGCTGGCACTCTCCCATTTCTGGCTTTTTTCCTAGTTAGTTGAAGAGTCTCAGAGCCGTTCCTGCCCGAGATGTCTTTGAACCATAATCTTCAGATCTTAGTCTCCTTAGTAGCTAGGATTATAGGTATGATTTATCAATGTCCAGGTCCACAGAATTTTTTTAATAATGCCTCTGTCAGCACTTAGGCTTACTACCACTTCATTGACTTTCGCAGGCAGGGTGGATGGGTTACAGGCCATTTCTCTTTCCAATGATCTAGAAATCATCAAATGCACTAAAGTAAATGTCCAATTTGAAAAAGCTAGACCACCTTACAATTCTAGCAAAAAGACAGGACTCTCTATCCCAGGAGATAAAAATCATTCCACTTTCATTTTTCTTTTAAGTAAAGTAGGGATTATAAGGCTGAAATCAGAATGTTTTATTGCCTTTGTAAAAGTACTTGTAGAGAAATGGGGGGCCTAGAGAGGGGAGTCCCCCTCTGACATGCACAATTCATCAAGATTTATTTAATATGATAATATTTGAACAAAGTACGGATTCCCTTTAATAAAGAAGATTATTATCTGAGTCCAACATAATGAACATAACAAACGGGGATCTCAGCATATTAGAAGACAAAAGAAAAATAATAGGATTTCAGAAGTGCTTGATAGTTTATGATCCTCAAAGCCTTTATTAAAAGAGTACATTATTTGCACTACTTAGCTGGAACATTCCAGATGTTCCTTGCCTTTATAAACATATCACAACATCTTAATTCTTTGTTTATTTGAATTGCTCCTTCATCCTGTCTCTTTTTCATTCCATTTGCAATCAGTCTGTGATTAAAACTGGCAAACATGTACTTTAAAGAGACACTGGGCTATGATTTGGGTTGTGGGTAGTAATTTTTGAATGGCAGAACACATTAACCCCTTCTACCCTGCCCTACTCATGAACTCGGAACCGAACACAAAGAAAAAGAAAACACAAACACAGAGAGGACAGAAAAACAAGCTGATTTCCAGATCACATACATAGGGACAATTTACACTCTAGAGAAACAGAGAAAAGCTTTGAATTTACAAAAAAAAATGCATCAAAGCCAGGCATCAGTGACTTTTGCCTGCAATTCAGGATGCTGAGATCTGAGGATCTCAGTTTGAAACCAGCCTGAACAGGAAAGCCTATTTGACATTTCTTTCCTATTGGCCACCAAAAAAAGGAAAAATGCATCAAGCTTAAAGAGTATGGAGAGGAGGTCCAGATAGCTGAATAATTGTACAAAGCATACTCCCCCTCCATTAAAAAAATCTAAAGTCATAGGCATGTAGCTACATTTTGAGGTGAGTGACCCGACACCACACTAAAATCAAGAGAAAGACAGGAACCTTGTAAAGTTTAGACTTGGGACAACACTATGGAAATTTGTTTTTCTCCATTTCTGCTGCACAGTACATCCCGCCCTGCAGGTACAGTCAGCATATGGCAAACACAGGAAATACTCCTTCATACACTTCCTTTAAGATTAATGGAACAGGGCTGGTAGAGTGACTTGGTGGTAGAGTGCTTGCCTAGGGTGCATGACGCTCTGGGTTCCATGTCTTGGTACCACATATACTTGAAAGTGGTACTTGAGCTCAAATAGGAGAAAATTCAAGGACAATGTCCAGGCCCTGAGCTCAAGACCCAGGACTGGCTAAAAAAAAAATAAATAAAAGTCATTTTAGGGGAAATGAAGCAGGATAACTTGAGGAAACTGAGGCCCAGTGAAGGCAAATCAGATATATGGTATTTGGAAATATAAAAGTGCCATCTTTGCTTTAAAGAGAGACAGCAGGATGCATTCCTTCCTGAGGGAAACATCCCTCACCCCAAGAATTAACACTTGTCTGACAGGATGTATGCCTTCCTGAGAAAACCTCTCCTCCAGACTGAAGCCTCCTCTTGCCCCAAAAGGAAGATAGCAGCGTGCCTCATTGTCTCATGGATACAACTGTATGGCAGGATGCCCTCTACCTGGAAACTCAGAAAGTAATACCAGATGTGATCAGAGCAAACACAAAGCACCAATCTTTGTGTAACATTGAAGCCAGACCCCATGCCTGTACCCCATAAATACCCACAACACCCCAAGGATTGTCTTCTATCTTCTTAGCTTCACCTATTTAGCTTTTGGCTAAGAAAAGCAGGGGCTGTAAATTTTCTCAACCCAGTTGAGTGCAGTAGCTCACATCTGTAATCCTAGCTACTCAGGGGGCTGAGAGCTGAGGATTGAGGTTCAAAGCCAGCCTTGGCATTAAAGAACATGAGACTGTCTCTCTGGGTGTGTCTTGGTGTGTGTCTTTCTCTGCTTGCCTTTCTCTCTCTCTATCTGGGTGTGTGATTATCCACACTCTATTCCCGTATGCCCCTGCCCTTCTGTGTGTGTTTGTCTACGTTTTCTGTCTGAGTGCCTGTTTATTTACTCAAGAAAGTTCTGCCTCACTTCCTGTTTTCTAATGGTTAGTTGGGGATAAAAGTCTCTCGTTCTTTAGTGCCTGGGCTGGCTTTGAGCCACGATCCTCAGCTCTCAGCCTCCTGAGTAGCTAAGGATTACAGGTGTGACCACTGTGCTGAGTGAGGCACATTTTACAGCCCCAACTCTTCTTAGCCCGTAGTGAAATAGGTGAAGCTAAAAAGATGGAGGGCAGCTCGTTGATTTAGCAGAGGTCTTTGTGGCATTCACGACCATGACACCTTGTCTTATCTTCAATGTGGTCAGGACTGGCTGTGAGGATACATGAGATCTCTGTTGATGCAGGGGCTGAGCCCATACCACTGAGACGAGAGGCTAAAACAGTCCCACTGCTGAGCTCTGGATGCCAAGGTCATTGCTGGAAGCAAGGTCAGCACCAACAGAGTCTTAAAAAACCCTTGGTAGCCAGGCACCAGTGGTTCCTTCCTGTAATCCTAGCTACTCAGAAAGCTGAGATCTGAGGATCAAGGTTCAAAGCCAGCCAGGCCAGGAATGTCTGTGAGACTCTTATCTCCAATTAACCAGCTAAAAACCCAAAAATGGAACTTTGTCTCAAAGTGGCACCTAACCTTGAGCAATAAAGCTCAGGGACAGTGCCTAGGCCCAAAGTTCAAGCCCCATCACCCCCCCCAAAAAAGAGATTCGTTATACTCATATACAGCTGAGCTGAATTGAAATCCCTTTGTACAATGCCTGTGCAGCTGGCTGTGGTAACTCATATCTGTAATTAGAAGTACTCAGGAGGCTGAGGCCAATTAGTGAAAAAGTTCTGAAGACTTCATCTCAACCCAGCTGAGGAGGGACAACCATTATTCAACCACTCAGGACATCTTAAAACAAACTAAGGTCTTTGGTCTCAGGGTGACTCAGATGGTAAATTACCTGCCTAGAAAGTTTAAAGCCTCCAGTTCAAGTCCTCAGCACTTCTGGAATAACATAAAATTCCATCCTGATGTGCTCAGCGCTGTCCTTAGAGCTACTGCCTCAGTGCTCTTCCAGCCACCTTTCTCTAGGTGCTTCCTTTCTCTTATTGGTCAGTTTGCAGAGTGCTCTGTGTATTCTGGATAACAGCTCTTTATCATATACTTCTTTCTTCTCAAGCTCATATTCTTTCTTTTTTTCCTTCCTTTCCTGCTTTCCTTTCTCCTTCCCTCTATCTCTCCTTTCCTTCCTCTTCCTCCCACCCTCCCTCCCTTCCTTCCTCTCTCTTTCTTTCCAAGTAGATGCCAGGCCTGGGGCTTGAACTCTGGTCTTTGGTGCTTTTCTGAGCTTTTTTTTGTTTGTTTGTTTGTTTTGCTTAAGGCTGGTGATGCTCAGATCTCAGCCTTCTGAGCAGTGAGGATTACAAGCACGAACCTTCTGCCTTCTTGTATAATATTTGTTAGTAAGATACTCAATAAAATATGTTTTGATAAATATTTGCTATATGAATGTAGTTCTTCATATGAACTTACAATTTATGGGAATCACAGCCAGCATTTGTGTGTGTGTGTGTGTGTGTGTGTGTGTGTGTGTGAGTGTGTGAAAGTAGCTGGCAACTGTATCCTGGCTATTCAGGAGGCTAAGATCTGAAGATCATGGTTCAAAGCCAGCCTAGGCAGAAAATCCATGATCCTCTTACCTCCAATTGATCAGAAATAAATAAAGCCAGAAGTAGACTGCGATAGCTCAGCTGGTTGAACACTAACCTTGGGTACAAAAGCCTAGAGTCAGGGGCAGTGATGAGTTGGGGACGTGATGGAGCAGTTTTACTTGTGTGCACCTGACTGACCCAACTTCAGTCACTAGGGCACCAAGCAGAATCAGGCTGTGCCAGCAGCAAGCAACTGCAGAAGATCTCATTGAAGATGGAAGTGAGAAGGCATTTCTGTGGGAAAGAAGTGCCTAGCTAGATACCTATGGGACAAAAGGAAGCCTTACGAGCATTGCAGGGCCAGATTCCTGTGACTCACCTGTCATCCTCATTCAGGGGATCCCAAGGTGAATGCAGTCCATGCAGAAAATCTGTGAGACTCTTATCTCCAGTTAACCAGCAAAGAAGCAAACAAAACAAACAAAAAAGAGTAGTGGACCGGTGGCTCAAGTGATTGAGCAACCAAGCTAAGCCAAAGTGCCAAAAGACTGAGTTCAAACCCCAATATCCAGTATCTGCACAAAAAGTGAAAACAGACACAGAAACAAAATCCAAACACCCAATTGAGCTGGGGATCCGGGGCTCATGTTTGTAGTAATCGTAGATAATTTAAGGAACCGAGATCTGAGGACTGAGATTTAAGTCCAGCCCAGGCAGAAAAGTCTGTGAAACAAGGTAATTTGATAAAGCAGTGAAAGTTAAAAATAGAGTATTTTCATTCGTTTGAAAATGCTGTGGTACTTTTGTTTTAGTGGTAGCTTCTTTTGTCATTTTAGACTTTACATATTTTTTTAAACTTGGATTGCATATTATTTACAGATAAAGTAGACCGTTGAACCTCCTAGCACTTTCTCAAGTGTGACTGTTTAGCACATAGGTTAAATATCCAGTGCATTGTTCAGCAGTGTGTAATATTCCACACCAGTATGGGATTCCACCTTGCTGCTGTGCTTTCTGGGAAGGCAGTAGCTGTCTGTGAACTCCTGTCATGAGTAAAGTGTGACTCCAGGGCCTTATTCCCCCATGTGAGTAAAAGGGAAGGGTTTCTATCCCCTTCTCAAGGTCCTAATTGTGAAATGTACCCTCATATTTATTAAACCAGAACCCCAGATAAGTCTGATGAAAACGGCTCACAGAGAGCTTTGAAGAGGTCAAAGACTGATAGGCAAATATTTCTTTCTTTAATTTTACTTTTGGAATTTTTGTTCAAGTCATGGGGCTTGGACTCAGGCCTGCACTCTTCCACTGTGAACCACAGCTTCATTTCCAGCTTTCCTCATAGTTTGTTGGAGATAAGAGTTTCACTGACTTTCCTGCCAAGGTAGTTTGAACTGCAATCCACCAATGCCAAGCTCTTTCCTTCCTTTGCTTTATGTCTGTGCAGTACTAGGACTTAGACTTAGGACTTAGGATCAAAGTAACCAGGTCCACAAACACCTCAGCTGGATAAAAGTGAGGAATGCTACAATAGGTTAGATCTCTCTCTTTCTCTCTCTCCCTCTCTCTCTCTCCCTTTCTCTCTCCGTCTCTCTTTCTGCTTGAGCTCAGAGCCTGAGCTCTGTCCTTGGACTTTCTCAAGGCTAGAGCTCTACCACTTGAGCCACAGCACCACTTCTGGCTTTTTTCTGTTACTGAGGAATTGAACCCAGGTCGTTGTGCATGCTAGGCAAGCACTCTACCACTAGGCCAAACTCCCGGCCCCTCTCTCTCTTTTTTAATTTAATTTAATTTTTTATTGTTGAGATAATGTATAGAGGGGTTACAGTAAAATTCACCAGATAGTAGGTGTATTACTTCTCGCACAATGATACCCCTTATCATGTTTTTGTCTCCGTTTCCCTACCCCCACACCCTCCAAATCATCTTTTTCTCCCCTTCCCTTTCCTATTTCAAAAAACAAATAAACATCTATGCAAAATGCCAGGTAACAAAGTCAGATAGGTCAATTCTCTTCACCCGAGTTGCTCAGTGTCTCCCCACCTAGGTGTTGTGCAGTTGTAGTTACTAGAAGACCTTGAAAGATTGCAATGCAGGCTGGTGGAAAGAGCCAGGCACTGCCCCCACCCCCTCTTATAATCACAGCTATTCAGGACTTTGAGATCTAGAGGACTGTGGAGTGAAGGTAGCCTGGGTAGAAAAAATTCATGAGTCCCCATCTGTAAAATACCCAGCAAAAAAAGCTGCGGTGGAGACATGACTCAAGTGGTAGAGGATCAGCAGGGCAAAAGCAAGGTCCCAAGTTCAAACTCCAGTACCAGCTTTCCTTCAAAAAAGGGACAATGGGATCTTTAGCACTGAACTCACTAAATGTCTGAATGTGGAGTGTGAAGAATGTACCTTAAATTGTTATATACTAGACTTCCAAAAGTTGAGAAAACATTAAATTAAACCATAAGCCTTACATACTTCCATTTTTTTCTTATTATGGCTTATTCACAAGAATAAGCTGATGTTTTTTTTTAATATAATCTAGTCCGCAAGGTTTTTTTTCTTTGTTTGATTTTTGTACTGGTACTGACCTGGATTGCAGAGCCTTCCTTTGGCTTTTTCTCTCAAGGCTAGCAGTCTTCCACTTGGACTATCACTTCATTTCTGGCTTCTTGCTGGTTAACCGGAGATGAATCTCGAGGACTTTCCTTCCTGAGCTGGCTTCGGGCTGCAATCCTCAGATCTCAGCCTCCTGAGTAGCCGGCATTTTAAGCATATACCTGCACCTACAAGTCCAGAGTTTTTTTCCAGTACTTTTGGAAGAGAGCAGTTAACAAAATCTATTGATATTCAGATAAGAGGTGTCAATGAATCATAATATTTAATAAAATATTTAGTGTCTAATATAATATTAGAAAGAACTTGTTCCTTTTTACAGTGTGAAATACTTGCTCACTCTTGGAAATATTTGCAATAGTTGCTTCTTGGTTACATTGTGACAAACAAAGACAAATCACTTGATACCGCTTTGACAAGTGACATAAAGTGGGGGGAAAGCATAGAAAATCATTTCTCACACACAAAAAAAGACGCCTTTTTAGCCTGTGGTTTCATAAAAGAAAGAGTCACTGAGATCCTAAGAAGTGACTTCGATTTGTAAAACAACAATCTTAATGAGAAATGGTCTCTAGTCAACGTGTAGGCTGCTGGTAACTGTGACGTAAAAATTGGTGATATCCTTTGCTTTCATGAGCACCTAGCCATTAGGATATCTCCACCCCCTCCCCCTTTCCATGCCTCCCCCAGCTTCTTCATTCCTCACCATCCCCCACCATCCTGAGCAGTCTTGTGTACAGAGGGAGGTGCTGAAGGACTCTTAGTGTGCTTGAGCAGGCTCCCTGGATCCTCTGATTGGCTCTGGGGTCTGCTGTGGCTGCAGGCTGCCAATCAGTAGCTCTCCCCCAGACATCTTATTAACCCTCGCACACCCGGGCTGGGCCCACACTTGGGACCCTCCCCTGTGTAGCATCTCCCTATGTGCCTGTGAACTCAGTCTTCAAGGCTATAGAGACAAGGGAACTGATATAATTCTATGTATCTTTAACTATTAATATTACATTATACTATTCGTGTTATGTTCACTTCGTACCAAGTGAAACCAAGATAAGTCACTTAGTTGACTTATGTAAGAACTGCCCTAGCCTGGAACTTCACGGATCGGGACATGTTTAGGTTTTAGTATATCTGATTGCGCTGGGCTTCAACTTCAACTTGATCATATTGCAAGTCTTGCCACACTTCTAAGAGGCCCGCACGCACCTATGCTGTGATGGAAGCTAGGATTTGTGCCTGGCCTTGGGTCTGCACTCCACATGGGGCAGAGATTGCATGGAATGGCCATCAAGATATCCAGATTGGGAGTGAGAGCCTAGCCTAGTTGTAGAGCGTTAGCCTAGCATGCACAAAGCCTCGGGTTCGATTCCTCCGTACCATATACACAGAAAAAGTCGCAAGTGGTGCTGTGGTTCAAGTGATAGAGCGCTAGCCTTGAGAAAGCCCAAGGACAGTGCCCAGGCCCTGAGTTCAAGCCCCAGGACTGGCAAAAGAAAAAAAAAATATTTTTTAAAGATGCTCAAAGCATCTAGGGATAAGTAAATACTTCATGTGAAACACTTTGCATAGTAATATTTTTAACACAAATGGGCCCTGCACATTGTTTAAATATTAAACAATGTATATTTTGTGTCCCATTTTGTCAGAAAGTAAGAAAAGGTAGCGGAATGAAGAGGGGAAGGGTGGGTTAATGCAGTCATAAGATTCTCTTTACAGATGTGAAAAGGTAGCCAGCTAACCTAAGGGGAGAGGCGAGGTGGGAGGAGAAGGGGAGAAGGATGGAAGGGGTGACTCTGATCATGTTGAATTGGAACCCCTTGTCCAACTTCTGAAATATAATAAAAAGTAAATAAGCAATAATAAGGAAGATTGCTTCTAAACATACTTTTCTACCTGCCTACCACAAGATGGCAGGCTTGAGCTATAAAAGGACATTCTAGCAATACCATTTCTCTTATTTTCCTTTTCTTTCATTGTCTTTTCAAAGACAAACCTTCATCAGCCAGACTCAGAGGAATATAGGTTCAATGGTTTTCCTCATTTGTCATAATAAGTAGAAACCTTGGTCTCTCCTAGCAGAGATTTACAATGGAAAAAAAAAAACCTAGATGCTTAAGGCCATATAGTATGATGCTAAATGAAAGGACTTCCAGGATATAGAAACAAAAGCCATATAATGAGTGATTGCTGTCCTTAATGTACTGTGTTATATCTCATCTCTTTTGCTGTCCCTTGGTTATCTCATATTGGTACATATTCACCTTGTTATCTGATATATTGTATATATGCTTGATGGGTTATTTGAAGTCGGATAGGGAAGGGGGAAAAACAAGATGAGGGGCGAGGGTGGGGGAAGGGAAAATGGGTTTGATTCCCTGGAACCACATACACAGAAAAAGCCAGAAGTAGCACTGTGGCTCAAGTGGCAGAGCGCTAGCCTTGAGAAAAAAAGTGTCCAAGGGCAGGGCCTAGGCCCCACAACCACCAAAAATAAATAAATAAATAAATAAATTGTCTTATGAAAACTTCTCACTGAACATTTTCACTAATGCTAACTGATTGACATGAGAAAGGGTATCAATGTTTGTGAAGTAATGCACCTTCCATCTGGTGAATATAATGAAACCCTTCTATTAATTATAATAAAAATATATAAAAAAGAAATAGTGTAGATTAAAATAAAAGTTGCACACTTAAAAAAAAGACAAACGTTCATTACATGAAATCAGGATAAGCACTGTGCGATGTTTTGTCTTTCTCTCTCTCTGTCTCTGTCTCTCTGTCTCTGTCTCTCTTTCTCTCTCTCTCTTTCTTTCTCTCTCTCTCTCTGTTTACCACATTATCCAAATGGATCACTAATTTCTTGCCCTGTTTAAATAAAGTCTTGGAGTTTTTGGTACAAAGTGTAAGAAGAAGCAATAACTACAAACTCATCAAAATTCTACCTCAAATTGTATATTCCACAATGTAAAGGGTTGAATTAGAATACACTTATGTCTACATTTTTTGCTTTATGTTTATGAGCATTTGTGTGTGTGTGTGTGTGTGTGTGTGTGTGTGTGTGTGTGTACATATCCAAAGTATTTTAATTCTGTTGTCTATGGGGTTTGGAGCTTTTATTTCAGAGAAATAACTTTCACTGCCTCCTAAAAGAAATTACAGTCAGCTTACCGCAAGGCTGTTTGGAAGTAGTCTGTGAGTAGTTTAGAAGTCATGTGTGATGAGATGATTCACGCCATAACAATGGACAAATGCAAGGATGGATTCCTTTCTCTTGCACCCCACAGGATATATGTCTTGTATCAAATACACCAAAGGAAATATATTGCATTTAAAGAATTGTTATCTCTTCTTCAAGTAGCTGAAAGTAATTAAGCAATTTATAACATGTTTTAAGATTATTGAGTTAAGTTCCAGGAATGATGTTTTGATTATTAAATAAAACAGGGAGGGTCGGGAGCGTGGCCTTAGTGGTAGTGTGGTCACCTAGAATGCACGAAGCCCTTGGTTTGATTCCCTGGAACCACATACACAGAAAAAGCCAGAAGTAGCACTGTGGCTCAAGTGGCAGAGCACTAGCCTTGAGAAAAAAAGTGTCCAAGGACAGGGCCTAGGCCCCACAACTACCAAAAATAAATAAATTAATTAATTAATTAACTGAATACAAATACTTCTTATAATGTCTGTCTTATGAAAACTTCTCACTGAACATTTTCACTAATGCTAACTGACTGAATAATCATATTCATCATGCAAGAATTTTACACAGCTACCTCCTTACCTTGTATCCTCCCTGTCTGGCACACCTGCTCACACTTACACATGAAAACTTGTATGTGACTATACAAAATGTGGAATACCAGGGAAAAGCCAATAGTTCTAGTTTCTCTATATATTTCTATACATAAATCTTTTCATCCACAGATACATATACCTGTTGTGTTTCATTGTTGTTGTTGTTTTGCCAGCTATGGAGCTTGACCACAGGGCCTGGGCAATATCTTTAAGCTTTTCCCCTCAAGGTTAGTGCTCTACCACTTTGAGCCACAGCAGTACTTCTTGTTCCCAAGTGTTGAATTGGAGATAAGAATCTCATGGATTTTCCTGCCTGGGCAGACTTCCAACTGTGATCCTCAGATCTCAGCCTCCTGAGTAGATAGACTTACAGGCAAGAGCCCACTACATATTTGTTTATAATCAGGCTGTGTTATGTCTTTTTAAAAAGTTTTTTAACCTTATATATTTGGTAATTTCCCCAATTAGTTATGAAATATTATTAATGATTGCTAGTTATTAGTGATGATTGGTTATTATTAATGACTAATATTAGTTTTATTTTAGTCGTTAATAGTAGAGATTATGCCCATAATTATAGCCTGATATATATATTTGGAAGCCCATATATCCCCTCCCAAATCCTTGGCCTGTTTGCAAATTTAGTTTGGGAAGGTAATGAGGGGGGAGGGGAGGCAATATATCATCCTAAAGTTATCTCTTCTGCCTTGGGTGCCTTCCCCAAATCACACTTGTTAGCACTAACATTGAATAGGGAAAAAATATTATGACTACCTCAGGTCCAGGCAGTTTAGTTTTATTTCCAAAGAAGTTCACATTCAATTTACAGAAGCAATAGTGTGGATCTTTATAGCTTTGTTAACTCAAAAAAATGATTAAATTCAGTTCTTGCCTTTAGCAAGAAGTGAGATGAGAAAGAATTGTGAGCCAGCAGTAAAAGGAGATTTCAACTTCATGTCCTATACTTATTTCTTGTTAGAAAGATTCATAATCCCAGCAGAAGAATGATGAGAATCGGGGGGCCAGGCTCGGAGACGTGACCAAGATTCTGTCTCAAAAAACAAACCAACAAACAAATCTCCAAAAAATGATTTAATAGGAATGCTATAAAGTGTTTATCTAATTCATACTTAAAGAGAAATAAACAATAGATATCAACAAAATACATATATAGCAATATATAAATAAATAAACAATATATCTAAAAAATGCACTTTGCTAATGTTTCTCCTCTGTCCCCCTGGCTATTCACAGCGCTTGAGGACTGAGGAATGTGGTTCAAAGCCAGGCTGGGCTGGAAAGTCTGTGATACTCTTAGTTACCAAAGAGCCAGAAGTAGAGCTGTGGCTTAAGTGGTAGTGACAATTTTGAGCAGAACAAGCCAAATGAGAGTGGGAAGCCCTGAGTTCAAGCCCCAGTGCAGGAATGAGAAAAAATAAAATGAAAGTGTGCGGGAAAAGAAAGTCAATGATTTTGAAACCAGCCCATTTTTCAAGGGGAAGAGACTCCCTGGCTCCTCGGGGATCCCCAGTTAATAACTAATTGAGATCCCCTATGAATAACTAATGGAGATGCAAACCCAGCACAGAACACACTCAGCAACTTGATCAAACCTGACCTGCACGGAAGGCCTTGTGCTTGTCACACCCGGGGAGGTGGAATGTGGACAGAGTTTGCCAGGTCACTGGACGATGGCGTGAGTCAGCTGAGGACGAGTCACTGGTGAGGAGAGCAGCAGCGTGGGAACATGAGAGATGCATGACGTGTGCAGGGTTCCCACGGCCATGCTCCGGGAGGGCGGGGCCGCAGCTCCAGGGACTATTGTGAAATAGTCCAGGTTCAATTCCACTTCTCGGAAGGTATTCAGAGAACCTATGATCACTCACGCAGACATCATTAAAGGATGGGCATTTTCCTTGGCAATGTGCTTGAACTGGGAAATAATATTTTCTGGGCAAAATCAAACAGGAAACCAGGCACCTAAGGAGCTCACCTGTAATCCGAGCTACTCAGAAGGCTGAGGTCTGAGGGTCACCCTGGGAACACAGCCTGGGAAGAAGAAGCCAGGAGATGATTATTTCCAGTTGTGCTTTTCTAGCAAAAGGCTGGACCTGGAGATATGGCTCAACTGGTAGAGTGCTCTAAGAACTAGCGCTGAGTTGGAAAGCCAAGCCAAATCTACAAAGCCCTGAGTTCAAGCTCCAGCCGTGGCACACACACACACACACACACACACACACACACACACACACACATTAAATCCATCTATTATCTAAAGTTTATCAGGTACCAAATGGGCAGGATACCATTAAATGAATCTGTAGCTCTGAAGATTTTGATTTCTCTTGCAAATCATTATGGGCAAAAGAGAATTAGGACCTTCTGCTCAGGCGTGTAATACACCTTCAGCAGAGATGCATTTTATGTAGTAACTTTAATGAATTTCACACTCTTTGCCTACATTCAACACTTAGTGTGTCCACGTGGTTTTCTATATATTTTACATTTCTTATTGTTATTATTGTAAAGGTGTGTACAGAGGGGTTATAATTTTATGTTGAGTATGTTTCCTGTTGATACTATTTCAATATAGATATATGGACATATTAGGAAAACTCTAAGGTACTCTATAGGAATGCATAAATGACAGGACCATCTGTTAAAAGGCTTAACACAGGCATTGTTTCTGGAGCCAGACAGACGTGGTTCTCCCACTGCATTTGAGCCATGTTCCCTGGCAAGCAGCTTACACTCCTTGAGGCAGCCAGTATGGTGGGCCTCCTGCTGAGCACAGAGTTAAAAAAGTACTGCCCAACTCTGAAAGCAGAGGTGTAAGGTGTATTTACTTAGGTATTTACAAAACATTGCTCGAGTATGTTGTTAACACTGCTTACTCCTGAGGACTCATAAAATAAATAATTTAATATAATATATAAGGCATTTTTAAGGCAAATGGGAGCCAGGCACTTTTGGCTCACACTTGTAATCCTAGCTCTTCTGCAGGCTGAGATCTGAATATCCCAGTTCAAAGCCTGCCTAGTCAGGAAACTGTGTGAGACTCTTATCTCTAATAAACTACCAAAAGCTGGAAATGGAGTTGTGATTCAAGTGATAGAATGCTAGCCTTGAGTGAGACAGAAAAGTTTCAAAAAAGAAAGCTCACAAAAAAAAAAGAAAGCTCAGGGACAACAGTTAAAAGCCCAGGATACCACCAAAGAAAAAAGATGGGGGGGAGGGAGGGAGTAAATAAGAGAGGGAGGAAGGGAGGGAAGAAGGAAGGAAGGAAAGCCTCACACACATGTCTAATACATCTATCTGTCTATATATATAATTTATATGTATTTCAAGAGGAGGGAACTGACGTAAGTTTCCAAAAAGTTTGTGAAAAGGAAGGAGGGGATTGAGTAGACAGAAGGAAGAAGAGATGTTTCCAGAAGATTCCCATCTGACTTTAATACTCTACTCTTAGAAATTGGAGAAATTAGGCAGAAAATTGTGGAGAGATGAGACAGGCAGACATAGACACACACACACACACACACACACACACACACACACAAAGAGAGAGAGAGACAGAGACAGAGATGAGACAGATGAGACGAGACAGAGAGAGGAGGTGAAGGAAGGAAAAGTAGAATTAAGAAAAAAGAGACAGAGACAGATGGAGAGACAGACTAGAGGGAAAGAGATAAGGGGAGAGAGAGAGAGGATGGTGGTGACACAAGTGACATGGGTGACTGGAGTGGAACTGAATGAGCTCTGTAGACTGGAGCATCTGTCCCATGGACCCGGCGAGCAGGGTTGCGAGGCTGCACAGGAGCAGAAAGAGGCACTGGACGACGAGGGCTCTCTTCAGAGACTTCCAGAATTTCAGCAGAAAGAGAAAACAAGGTCCTAAAGGCAACGCGAGGGATGAAGAGAATCTAGGAAATGACTGCGGGAAGACCAAGAGGGAAGTGGAATAGGAAGATAATTCCATTATCATGTTATTATCAGGGTCGCACGAGCCAGACTTTACCTTGGAAGTGGGAGCTATAAGTTGGCATGTGTACGTGTGTGTGTGGGGGGGGGGTAAGATTTTCATTCATCCCATATGCCACAGGTCCAGGCACAGAGTGAACAGAACACTGAAGAGGAGTTTGGAATAGTCACAAGAAAGGGATTTCTTATGAGACAGACTGGAGGGGGAGAGCCAGTGAGGGACAGAGCCAGGAGGGGAAGCACACTGGGGAGGGCAGCCGTGTTTGGGTGCTGGAAACCCAGGGGATGATTATTGAAAGCAGGAAGCTCTTGGTGGTGGTTGAGTGCTTGGCCTAGGAGTACTGAGGTCAGTACTGAAGGACAGACAGAAGCTGAGTCAAAGCACTAGGGTCTGCCATTCCCAAGAATTAGTGGAGGAGGTTTGGAAAGACCAATAAGAAAATAATATGTTAAGCCAGCATGGTGCCTCACGCCTGTAATCCTAGCTACTCAGGAGGCTGAGATCTGAGGATCAAGGTTCAAAGCCAGGCCTGTGCACAAAAGGACTCGACACTCTTATCTCCAATTAACCTCTAGAAAATGGGAAGTGGGGCTTGGATCAAGGGTTAGGGCTTGAGCTGAAGAGCTCAGGGACAGTGTCCAGGCTGAGTTCAAACCCCATGACCCACCAAAAAAAAAAAAAAAGAAAAGAAAAAGAAATACTCTGCTAAGTTTAAAGAAATGGTCCAGTTTCAAGGGGGTAACATGGGCCAGAAGTCAATAAATGAGTGAAAAATAGACATAGTTTGTTGTTTTATACCTAAATCATAGGTTTCTCAGGTTATAATTCTCGGAAAAGAGAATTATCTGGGAGAAACACAGTGGCTAAGTAGCCAGGTAATATGATTCACTCCTGAAATCCTAGCCACTCCCTGGAGCTTAGAATCATGGTTCAAAGCCAGCTTGGGCAGAAAACCCTTTTGAGACTTTTCTCTCCAATGAACCAGCAAAACTCCAAAGGTGGGGGTGTAACTAAAGTGGTAAAGCTCCAGCACTGAATGACAAAACTATGAGATAGCATACAGGTTCTCAGTTCAAACCTCAGCAGTGGCACAAAGAACAAAAAAAGAAGTAGAAATAAGTAACTGATAGTTGAAGACTTTCAATGAAAAGTACACTCAGAGCAGAGCTTGGAAGAAAAGAGAAGCATTTAGAGAAAAGTTTAGTTTCCATAAATCCTGGGAGTTATTTGACCTTATCTAAATCGATACCTCTATTCTGATAGTTCTTAGTTTCTGTCTTTTACTATGCTAAATTTATTTGTGTATGCCTTATGTTTCTTTCCAGATAAGTGGGAAGTTCCTGAGAGACACAGTTCATATCTGCCAAACTTCTGTGATGCCAGTTTTATGCCCAGGGAAATGTGTTTTATATAATATAGATTTCAGACCGTTGTATAGATAAATGGTGGATTTCATGAATTCTGAAGAGAAACCTCAGCATTTTATATATCTGGTAAGTGTTAGAAAATAAGAACAGCTGCTCAGGAATCAAGCTGGCATACAGCATGGGGTAAAATATTAAAAATGAAATGAGAGAACCTCCAAGAGTAACGTATCATTTAACTAGTAAATCTAGCTAAAATTCTACAGCAAACTTGATCTTTGCCATAAAATATACCGAAGTCACTTTGCATTAGGCTTCCTTGTTCTTTTCTGAAGCTTACTTTTAAATGTTGTAGCCATTTTCCTTTAGGGAATCAACAAATCAAGACCCTTTTATTTTAGCTATATAAAAATTAAATGAAGCTTGCATGCTGATTTGTCACATCTATATTAGAGAGTTAGTAAAACTTAAGAAACTTAAAAAGTCTTTTTCCTCACAAATGATATAATATTTCATTTATATCATTTTTGTGTCACATAAGAATTTACATTTTGCAAATTTAAAAAATAAATGTTAGTTATAAAATGTTAACGACTTTGTACAACACCTTAATGATAGCAATAAAACTATATTTAAAAATAAATATCAAATACAAAAGAGGTGGGCCAGGAGTTTGGCCAGGTGGTAGTAGTACTTGCCTAGCATGCATGAAGACCCAGGTTCCATTCCTCGGTACCACATACATAGAAAAAGCCAGAGTGATGCTGAGGCTCAAGTGGTAGAGCTCTAGCCTTGAGAAAGTCCAAGGACAGGGCTCAGGCCCTGAGTTCAAACCCAGGACTGGCAAAAAAAAAAAAAAGAGGGACAGGAGTGTGGCCTAGAGGCAGAGTGCTTGCCTAGTATGCATTAAACTCTGGGTTTGATTCCTCGGTACCACATACACAGACAAAACTGGAAGTGGTGTGGTGGCTCAAATGGTAGAGTGCTAGCATTGAGCAAAAAGAAGCTCAAGACAGTGCCCTGGCCCTGAGATCAAGCCCTAGGACTGGCAAAAAAGTATTAGTTACATTTCATTTTAAGTATTAAGAAACATTTCTGGGGCTGGGAGTTTGGTCTAGTGTTAAGCATGCTTGCCTGACATGCAGGAAGACCTGGATTTGATTCCTCGGTACCACATACATAGAAAAAAACTGGAAGTGGTGCTGTGACTCAAGTGTTAGAGCTCTAGCCTTCAGAAAGCCCACGGACAGTGCTCAGGCCGTAAGTTCAAGCCCAGGACTGGCAGAAAAAAAAAGATGAAAAAAAAAGAAAAAAAGAAACATTTCTGGATATTAGGGCAAAGGTGATAAGACTATATAAGACCACAGTTTTAGCATAATTAATCTTTGCTACTAAGATTTATATACAGTAAGTCTTAATAAGAGAGTGGCTCAAATCAGACACTATTTTCGATATTAAGTGTTTGCATGTGTACACATATGCATATATGCTTATGTATAGGAATCAGTTCTAGGGCTTGAACTGCAAGCTCCACTTTCAAATATTTGTTTATTTGTGTATTTATTTTTGCTGGTTAAATGGAGATAAGAATCTCACAGACTTTTCTGCCTGGGCTGGCTTTGAACCTCGATTCTCACATCTCAGCCTCTTGAATAGCTAAATTACTGGCGTGAGCCACTGGTGCCATCTTTCTTTGTTTCTTTCTTTGTTTCTTTCTTCTTTCTTTCTTTCTTTCTTTCTTTCTTTCTTTCTCTTTCTTTCTTTCTTTCTTTCTTTCTTTCTTTTTGTTGGTCGTGGGGCTTGAACTCTGGGCCTGGGTGCTGTCCCTGAGCTCTTCAACCCTACCCCTGGAACCACAGCGTCACTTCCGGTTTTCTAGTGGTTAACTGGAGATAAGAGTCTCACGGACTTTAGTGCCTGGACTGGCTTTGAACCACGATCCTCAGATCTCAGCCTTCTGAGTAGCTAGGGTTACAGGTGTGAGCTCCGGCTGTTTCTTTATAGAGAATTTTCATGCAGAATTCTCTTTCACCTTGTCCACACTGGACTGGATGAAAAACTAAGCCACCTGCAGTTCTCAATAGGTCTTTTCCATAGACAACTTCTGTTGCTTTGACAAAACCAGACCTCCTGAAAAGAGAGACTGCTGCCCAGCAATCGAGAGCAAGCACAGCCAAGACCTTCTGGTGATGTGAACTTCTAGATTCAGGTTTCCATCCTCTGTTGGTTTGCTTTAACTACTTAACTGGTTATTCAAAGATTTGTCATTGAGATGTTTGCAAAGGGCCAGTGTGTTGCTAAAATCATTTGGAGGGGGTGATCATAGGTTATTTTTAATTTGTATTGTTTAGATTGAATAAAGACTAAATACTACTATGGCTAACTAAGTGTGTAGATCCTTTCTCTCCCACATTCACAAAGGGCAGGAAATGACCATAGCCAGCCTTAAGAAATTAGAAACTAATTTAGAAGAGTGAACTTATTCTTTCTTTCTTTCAGAGTCTGTGGGGCTTGAACTCTGGGCCTGGGCACTGTTCTTGAGCTCCTCAACTCAAGGCTAGCACTTTACCACACTGAGGCACAGCACTACTTCCCATTTTCTGGTAGTTAATTGGAGATAAGAATCTCACAGTCTTTTGTGTCCTGGTTGGCTTTGAACTGTGATCCTCAGCTCTCTGCCTCCTAAGTAGCTAGGATTACAGGTGTGACAGAGCCACTGGTGCCCCCCTAATTTTAAAGCATTTTTTAAATGAATCTCAATACATTTCACTTCAACTTTATTGTCATTCATGACTCAACCAGGTCCTTGTCCAGTTTATGGCAGAGCTTCATAAAGCCTCGTGACTGGCCTAGGGGTGGTTATTGAAGCTGGGGAACAGGCTATCACTGAGTACCCCAAATCTGTGCATCCACATGAAGTGATCAGGAGCAATATTTCCACTCAGTGGTATTGATGTAAGTGAGGCCTGGGCCAGAGGTAGCTTCCAGAGAACAGATGCGCCATGTCTGAAAGCAGGGGATTCTTCTCATGCCTGCAATTCTATTCAATGCATTAATGTCAAGGCAATTCTTTTCATATAAATCTCTGTGCTCTAGAAGAGCTTCCTACTGCAGCGTGTAGAGATTTAAGGATGATTGAAAGCATATTTCTAGGCAAACCCGAAGCTAACTTCAAGGGAAAGAAAACTTAAATGTACTAAAAGCAATAGTTTTTTTTTCCTGAATGTGTAACATTTGGTTTACCAATTGATTTATATATAATTGTATTCTATGATTTTTCTTCCCAGATACAATTTTCAAAGCGTCAATTATAATATAGACAGAGGAACTGATGCCTTAGCAATATATTTGGGTTATCAGTCGTGCAACTTTTAATATTCAAAGAGAAATGTGTTCATAGAAGGAAGAGAAAAAAACTGATAATGTGGGGAAAATGCATAGAAAAAATTCAATACAAATTTCAATATAAGAAACATCTGGGAGCTTATGGATGTACAAAGCCCAACTGATTTTCCCTAAGAAATCCCAGAGATGGAGTAAGAAGAGGAGAAATCTATAAATATGGTGTCAAAAGCCTGTAATCCCAGCACTAAGAAAGGCAACAAACATACAATTAAAGTACTTGCATTTAAGTTTGCAACATGCATTTACAATTCCCCTAACTTTGCTTTCAAATCACATACTATGGCTTCATGATTGCTATGAATTTTTTATAATAGACTTTTCCTTCTGTTTCTCTGTCCTTCCCATCCTCAAACTGTCCTTTATTTCAATTTTCCAAGGACTATAAACTCTTAATATGTTATTACTATTGTTACTTTAAAGGACCATCTTGTAGATCAATAAAAAGAAAACACAATAGCTATTTTACTGCATCACCGCATCTTTACAGATGCTTTCTGCTGCACTCTTCTTACACTTTTAATGATGTCTTACAACACTGTTTCTTCTTGATTTTCTGGATTGTAAGACTTTTATTGTAATTCTTACCATAGTTCCTGTATTTTCTTACAACAAATAATTCTCTGATCCATTCTACTTTCTTTCCTGGGCCTGCTATTCCAATTACATCTGTAATTTTAGATCCATTGTATTTTTCCGTTCCTCCCTCTTTCCCTCTCCTTTTCCATCTCACTCTCCCACAGCCAGCCAAGACAGGAAAGTCCCTGAGACTCTTATCTCCAATTAATCACCAGAAATTGCTCAAATTGGTAGAGTGTTGGCCTTGAGCAAAAGAGCTTAGGGATTGTACCCAGGCCCTGGATTCAAGATCCACAACTGACGGGGGGGGGGGGGGGGGGGGGGGGAGATAATAGGATATTGTTAGGCTCACAACTGTAAATCCTAGCTACTCAAGAGGCTTGTATCTGAGAATCACAGTTTGAAACCAGCCCAAGAAAGCCAATGAGACTCTCATCTCCTGTAAACTTGCAAAAAGTCAGAAATGGAGCTGTAGCTCAAGTGGTAGAGCACTAGCCTTGTCTTGAGGGGGAAAAAAAAATCTCAAAAGCAGATTCCAGGATTCCAGGCCCTGAGTTCAAGCCTCAGTACCAGCACATGCATACACAAAAAATAATAGTGTAAACCCCATATCTTAACCTGAACTTTACAGAACAAAATAGTGTTTTTATTTGCAATTCAATTAGATAAGAAAATAAAGTAATTTGGATGAGAGGAATGATACATTTAGTAATATTTAAATAAAATCACATATATTCCACGGATAAAATACAATATTGTTCCCATTCAGATTTTTTCTAATAAATATTTAAATTGTACATATTTAAATACAAAATAAGACTGTATCAGATGGTCTATGTAACTATATTTCCCTTACATCATATAGCTTTCTTTGGAACAAACATTAACAAGTGAGATGACAGGATTTTCAAATATACTGCTATTATCTATAATAATGTTCTAAATCATTGCTAATTAAAGAAGTGTAGTTGATAGCAGAGATTTGCAATGGAGCAAAACCTTGAACATAAGGCCATATAGTATGATGCTAAATTAAAGGACCTCTAGGGTATAGACACAAAAGCCATATAATGAATGATTGTTGTCCTTAATGTACTATGCTGTCTCTCGTCTCCTTTGCTGTCCCTTGGTTATCTCATATTGGTATAGTATCTCACTTTGAAATATTGAATTTATTTGTATTTGGATATTTGAAATTTGATAGGGAAGGGGGGAAAACCAAGATGGGTGGGGGGTGTGGGGGGGGAGGGAAACGGGTACCAAGACATGTGAAAGGGTATCAATGTATGTGAATTAATGCACCTTCTATCTGGCAAATACCATGTAACCCTTTTACTAATTACAATAAAAAAAATACTGCATTAAAAAAAATAAAATAAAGAAGTGTAGTTGAGCACTGGTGGCTCATGCCTGTAATCGTAACTACTCAGGAGACTAAGATCTAAAACATCATGGGTTGAAGCCATTGCAGTCAGAAAAATTTACAAGACCCTATCTATAAACTCTCAAAGGCCAGGTTGGAAGAGTGGCTCAAGTGAGAAATGGCTAGCCACTTAAGTCAAGTGGGCATGAGGCTCTGAGTTCAAATCCAGTACCAGAGGGGGAAGAACAATGTGGAAAGTAAGTTAGCATGAGTTCTGAGTTGAAATCCAGTACCAGAGGGAGGAAAAATATGAAAAGGAAGTTAACATTTTTGGTTCTGTATGATAGTCATATTCTATACAAAATCTCAATTCCTATGTGGGTTAGATGATTGTGTATGAATTTACCAGTGCCTGCACAACGACCCATCAACTGGAGGAAGAATGGAAGGAAATCATTTCTCCTGCTATTGTATGCTATGTAGCACTAGGGGCCACTGTTGTCTTTTAAGTGCATTTCACAAGCAGGAAAATCTTAAAATACTCTAAACATAAACATAATCAGCTTGAGAACTAAGAGAAAGACATTTATATCTTTTTGCTCTTCATTGGGCCTATTAGAAATTAGCAAAATTTTTAGAGCAAAATGTGAAATCTTTCATTAAAATCCACTCATCTTTCTTTATAAATATTTGTTATTCTATGAAAATGGCACTTTCAATACTGAGTTGCTGGCCTTTCATGGAGAATGAGGACAATTTTTCTTCCAATGAAATACTTTGCAATAGAAGATTGTAAAAAAATCATTTAAATCAATGGTATGGATAGAATGCTGATTTACTCAGTGCCAAACATTGTTCTAGAAATGTTGCATTCCTACTCAGTCAAATCTCACAGTAATGCCATGAGTTATCTGCCTGTGCCATTTAGTCAGGTCTAACAGGGACACTGTGAGTTACCCACTAATAATATATAGCCAGATATTACAACAACCCTGTGAATCACCCACTGGTGACATACAGTCAGATTTTATTATGACAATCCCATGAGATAATCACAAATGATATACAGTCATATTTTACAGGAAACCTGTAAGATATATCCTCAGTGTAACTGAATAAATCTAGAGCAATCGGCATAGAGAAGTTTAGCAAATGAAATACCATTGCATACAATTAATGGAATATCATAGGATATGTATGTGTGTACTACATATTATTAAACATTATATATTACATATATGTATCACATATATTACATAATAGAATACATACATGGAATATACATATAATAGATATAATGCAAAATATGACATACAATATGTAATGCACGTGTGATGTACATTGCATTCATGTAATGCATACATACAAATTATATATAAAGCATATATACATAATATATATTATATATTATACAAATGAATATATGGAATTTATATTATATACTCTATTATATATGCTAGTATAACTCATATATTACATATATGTGCATATATTACATATATGCATTGCACATATATGAATTGTAATATGTATTATATGCTGTATTTTGTATTATATTTATATATCTGTATATCTATACTATATATCCATATATCATAGACATCTGTATTATATCTATATGTCCATGTATCTATAAGCCTGTATTCTATTTATGAATGTGCATGTGTACCTCAACCCATATACATAGAATTATTTGTGAACACAAACTTTTGTAATAATTGTCCGCTCAGAATTGTGCTGGGTCTGAAATTCCATCCAATTCAGAAGCTAGGAATTATCAGCTACAATCTCACGCGTGCTCTCGGAGGTTCCACAGCCCCGCGTGGAGCACAGGACGAAGGGCCTCGCGGCTCACAGTGGGTGCAGCCACGGAGCTCAGCGTTCGCAGCCATTTCCTTCCCCTAACTCTCACCATGTCTGCACAGATGGTGAGTGGCATTACTGAGGCTGGAGGATTTACTGCTTTTTTATAAAAATAAATTACTTTCTCTTGGACGAGAGGCCTCCAATGCTGTGCGTTCACTGGGCTGTGCAGAGCTTCCTGACCAGGGTGTTAAGATGTAGCCAGGCCTGGTTCTGAAGTGGTGATCTCCAGTTGAGCCTCGGGGAGGGATGGGTTTGCAGGTCTCTGCCCCACACCAGTTTCCGTGGTCACTACAATCAAATCTTCTCTCTGCCCAGGAAAGATAATTAAGAGCTAGGACTTGAACTCAAGCTCTGGGCGCTTTCCCTCAGCTTTTCTCTCTCAAAGCTGACAACTCTACCACTGGAGCCATGGGTCCACTTGCAGCTTTTTGCTGTTGGAGATAAGAGTTTCAAGGACTTTCCTGTGTAGGCTGGCTTATCAGTATGATTCTCAGATCTCAGCATCCTGAGATCAAGGATTACAGGTGTGAGCCACCAGCACCTGGCTTAAGATTATATTGTACAAGTATACTTGATGTGAGCCTATAAACATCCCAGAACATTATTTTGGGAGCAATCCTGTGGCTTGCACTCTGGGGCCTGAACACTACCCGTGAGCTTCCCTTTCTCAAAGCAAGTGCTCTACCGCTTGAGCCACAGCACCATTTCTGGCTTTTTCTGAATATTTTTCTAAACGTTTCATGGGCTTTCTTGGCCGGGCTGATGTGGAACCAGGATTACAGGTGTGAGCCACTCACTGGTACCTGGCTCAGAACCCTTTTTTCCGTCAAAAAAAAAACCCCTTGATTATATCTTCATCTTTACAACTAAGACAACCATGTGGCTTTTAAGAGAAATAAGTGTTTCTATGAGGCTCACTTGCTACACGGACCTTTTCTCCTGAATATTTCATATAAAAACTAAGAATGGCAAGCCAGGTGTGGTGGCTCATGCCTGTAATCCTAGCTACTCAGGAGGCTAAGATCTGAGGATCAAGGTTCAAAGCCAGCCTGGGCACAAAAGGGACCCGAGTCTCTTATCTCCAACTATCCCCTAGAAAACGGGAAGTGGGGCTTGGCTCAAGGGTAGGGTGGTAGCCTTGAGCTGAAGAGCTCAGGAACAGCACCCAGCCCTAGGGATAGGGTGGTAGCCTTGAGCTGAAGAGCTCAAGGACAGTGCCTAGGCCTAGTTCAAGCTCTGTGACCCACAGAAAGAAAGAAAGAAAGAGAGAGAGAGAGAGAGAGAGAGAGAGAGAGAGAGAGAGAGAGAGAGAGAGAGAGAGAGAGAGAGAGAAAGAAAGAAAGGCAGGCATTGTATCTCTACCTAAGTGAGAAAATCGTAAAATTAGTGAAGGTAATAATTGATTCTTGGATTGTAGATACTGTATGTTTGGGAAAGATTTAGGAGCAAATTAATTTATTTGATGCCATCAAATAAAGGTTCCTGCGTCCAAGGCTGGGCCTTTTGAAGACCAGTCCCGCCCCCTCCCCTTGTTCTCACACAGAGAGATTAAGTTTTAAAACAGCTGTGTCCAACAGCTGCTGTTATTGCAGTAAATATTTTTGCTATTGGAGGAGATAAAGTGTCTGTCTCAAGCCATCAGCATTGGCATGGTAGCTGGTAAGCAGTCATGGACAAAGCATGAAGATAAATGTGCTTATGTTTCACTAACTTATTTCCAAACAAGTTGCAGTATGGGATTTGTGTATGTGAACAGTAATTTCAACAAATGTTCCATTAGCCCAGTCTCTGCTTCCTACTTTTTGCAGACTCTCTATCTAAACCTCAGAATTCACCATTTTCTGGGGGCTTATGCCTGCCTAGTCCTAACAAGACATCACAGGACAGGAGGAGACAAATTACCAAAGGATACATTGAATATGATGTCATTTGTGCAAAAGCACAGAGCCACTCAGACGTCCTGCCTGGGGTAAAGAGAAAACAGGTGACAGAAGGAAAAATAACCTAAGGAAATAAGATCCAAACACCAAAAATGCAAAGCACAACAGTCAAAATGCATTATTCATGAGGATGAAGGATAAACAGATATAATAAGAATCAGTGGACATTCGAGCAACACAGTAGGAAAGGTTTGCTGTAGGAGGATTGTATCACCACTTGTGAAGAATTGCAACAGATCTGAATTCTTGATAATCTCATAATTCCCAAGAATTTGGTTGTCCGCAACTCATGCCAGTAATTCTACTTACACAGGAGGCTGAAATCTTCAGCTTATGAAGCTTATACAGGAAAGTTCACAGGAACTTTCAGCTCCAAATAATAAGCAAAAAGCCAGAAGTGTAGGTGTGGCTCAAGTGGTAAAGCACCATCCTTGAGCTTTGAATTGGCTAAGGGGACACACAAAACCCGGAGTTCAGGCCTTGAATTTAAGGTTCTGTATGGGCACTAAATAACTGGTTTTTAAATTTTACTTCGCCTGTTTTTTTTTGTTTTTTTTTTTTTTCTGGTTCCCCCTTTTGTTGCTCTTCCTGGTTTCTGTGTGTCTTGTCTTGTGTGTACGTTTATCTGATTTGGGGAGGGGAAGCCCAGAAACAGGGAGACAAAGGATGAACTAACACAGCAGTGATACTCACTAGATACTGTTAGAAATGAACTATCCATCTTAGAGGGGAGAGGGTCAGGAGGGAAAAAATCAGGGACAAGGTGACACTGTTCAAAAAGAACCGTACTCATTACCTGACTTAAGTAAATGTAACCCCTCTGTATATCATTTATACAATATTTTTTAAAACCTCTTCCCACAATTTATGTAACTTAATATATACAAATAACATATATAATATTTATCTATAATGTATGTATATATAATATAGTGTATATTAATACATGCTGTCATGAATAATCTTCATTTTATTAATATAGAAAATAGGGTTCTACAACAAGCAAGCATGTATTCATTTCAATCTTTGTAATTGTTCTGTTTTCTGCTACAAGGTAGTCATTCTGGAGAAAGAAATTAAAAAGAAAAAAAAAGAACATCTTTGTGGTTTACGTCCTAACTGTGTGAGTTGGAATTCCTAGATGCTATCGGACAGAGGGAGCAGACAGGAGTCTGGCTGGCTCTGAGAAATTGTATAGCCCACCTGGGCAGCAGCGACTACTTCTTCTGGCCGGGACCTGGACGGTCCCCAAACCATCCAGTACACAGATCTGGCATGAATCTTAAGTCAGTCACTTTTGTTTGGATATGCTGAGATTGGTTCTGAACCAAATGGATGCCTAGCAGCTGCGAAGATCAAATTTTCCATGAGCTTCTAAGAACAAAAGAAATAATTGTAACAGAGGCTTTTAAAACCTTCCAGGAAGCCAGCATGAGTTCCTGTCTTATAGTTACAGATACTTTGAGATGACATTGATAGGTATCTATTTGCTCGACTATCAAAGCCCAGCATTCCTGTCTTAAAAGGATAGAAGTCACAATTGATCACAGATAGGGGGTGGGGGATGGGTTGTTATAAACACTCAATAATTACAGAGAAAGGAATGAAGAAAGAGGGTCACTATTGGCTCAATCACTGTACAGATACTTAAAAACAATGCTTCAATAAAGCCAGCTAAATGAAGATGGTTACAAGCTACCTTCCAAGATATGGAGAAGTTATTAGGTCTCCTAGTGAAGACAATTCGACCTCACAAGTCACTCGGGGACCCTTGCTGGGTGTGAGATGTTGCTTGAGCTGTTTGTTCGGTCCCTGGCATTCATCAAGAAGATATTTGAGCCAATGTTTTTGCAATTTTTTTTCACAAAAGATATCTATTATTTACTATCCTGAGGATAGATTTTTGCATTTGTAGATGCTACTTTCACTTTCATAATATATACTACTAAATAAATTCATTTAGAAACAGCTCACCAATAAAACCATAAATCTACAGATATTCTTTATAACATCCCAAATCTAACAACATTTTAAATCTTAGCAAAATTTATATTTTTAGCAAAAAAGCAAGAATGTCTCATTTTATAAAACCCACTTGCTTCCTATAAAACAATAATAACTAGTTTCTTCATGAATAATGTGTGAATTTGCATTTTTTAACTGAAGGTCTGAGAAGGAAATCTATTTACACATCAAAAGAGATAGAATAAATTTAATTCAGACAATGCATAGGAAAATAGAAGGAATGAATTCAAATCAGACATTCTAAAGAAATTGTGTGTGTGTGTGTGTGTGTGTGTGTGTGCCATTGCTCATTACAGGGGCTTGAATTTAGGACCTCCTGCTATTGCTTAGCTTTTGCACTTGACACTGATGCTCCACCATTGGAAACACACGTTGGCTTTTCCATGTAGCAATTATGGCTTTTCCACATTGAGGCCAAGGTGTTGTTTTAAGTGTTCCAGTGGCTGTGGAACACTCGATGCACTCCATATTTTCTGTATTTGTTTTCTATCTCTGTTCTAACAAATGACTAGGGACTTGGTAGGTAGGCCCCATCCCTTAGCACACTGTAATCCCATGCAGGGGAGAGTTCTGATATGAAGGTGTGGTCTGGGCCGTGCTCGTTTAGAAAATATACAAGTACAACCTACTTTCCTCCTTTTCTACATTCAGATTCCCCCTGTCAGTGTCATAGCATCCTTCCTTCATTTTCAAATTGAGCAAGACTTTCCCCAGATTCCATTAGCCATCAAGAGCCCATGCTTCTCAATTCCCCTCTGCCTCTGTTTACTGAAGACTTGGAAAACCCTGAGCTTCCATTTGCTGGTAGCCAGTGTGTGTGTGTGTGTGTGTGTGTGTGTGTGTGTGTGTGTGTGTGTGTGTGTGTGTGTGTGTTGTTCCTGGGGATTGAACTCATGGCCTGGGCACTGTCCTTAAGCTCTTTTTTATTTAATTTTTTTGGCCAGTCCTGGGACTTGAGCTCAAGGCCTGAGCACTGTCCTTGGGCTTTCTCAAGGCTAGAGCTCTACCACTTGAACCTCAGCACCACTTCCAGCTTTTTTCTATGTATGTGGTACTGAGGAATTGAACCCAGGTCTTCGTGCATGCTAGGCAAGCACTCTACTACTAGGCCAAACTCCCGGCCCCCTTGAGCTCTTTTGCTCAAGGCTAGCACTCTACCACTTAAGCCACAGCTCTACTTCCAGCTTCTTGATGGCAAATGGCAGATAAGAGTCTCATTTATGTTCCTGTCCAGGCTGGCTTTGAATTGCTGTCCTCAGATCCCAGCCTAAAATCACAGATGATTTTTGCTGGCTCTAGGATGTGAGAAAGAAATTATGTCTTTTCTTTCAACTTTTAAGTGCTGATATTCCATTTTTCTTAACTTTCATCCTGGTCATAGAAAATCTATTATGACTCTTACTATTGATTCTTTGAAGTCAATGCCTTTTTTCTTTTCTGGATACTTGAAGATTGCTTTCAATTTTCAATGAATTTTAGTAGCTTCACTATGACTCACGTAGGGACTGTGTGTTTGTGTGTGTGTGTGTGTGTGTGTGTGTGTGTGTGTGTGTGTGTGTGTGTGTGTGTGTGGTGTATTTGCTGGTACTAGGGCTTGAACTCAAGAGCATTTTCCCTTAGCTTTTCAAGGCTAGTACCCTACTGCTTGAACCACAGCTCCATTTTTTGTTTTGTTTTGTGTTTAATTAGAGATAAAAGTCTCACAGAGCTTTCTTTCCAGGCTGACTTTGAACTGAGATCACCAGATCTTGGCCTTCTGAACAGCTGTGATTACAGGCATGTGTCAGTAGTGCTTGGCTCATCTTTTCATTCTGCTGCCTTTCCCTAGTTCTCCAAGAAAAGGAGAGTCCTAGCTGCCCCCAGTCCCATGCCTCTAATGACAGGAAGTAAAGACCACCAAAAAAGAAAAATAAAACAAGGTGAGAATTTGAAAGACTACATTGTTATTTTATACTTGGGCACTTACTATCCAAGTTTTCATGTACTACCAAAAGTAGGAATCAAAACAAATTATTTGAGAGAGTAAAACATTTATACAACCACCACAAAACCAACCAAGCCACAGAGATAATTTTTAACTTCCCCATTAGAATTGAAAAAAAAAAACATAAAACAAAAAAATCCCCAAAACTCAAGCAGGGAGTAAGGAGCAGCTGAGAGAAAGTCCAGGTGTGTGAGGGTAAAACCACCTCTAATAGGTTAGGATTTGATTGGGGTAATGAACTGGATTGTTCCCCAGCTTTTATATACATGCATTTCAAGGGTTTTAATGAGATTAGAGGGAGGCCACTTTGGGGGTGACTCGTGCCTTCACTCTAGCCACTAAAGCCAGCCTGAGACCTCCAGCTGTATGTTTGCAATGCCAGTAGGTATGTGTCTACCTACTAACAATGCTTTCCTCTGGAAAGTTCTCCAAACACCATTGCCCCCACCCCAACCTTATCATCTTTTCCCTCCCAGAATTCTTCTTCCTTCCCTCTGGCCAATCGTTACCCATGAGTATTAACCCTCTTTCTCATGTCCTTGTGTCCATTGGACACCACACCCTGCACACCTCCAATGTGCAAGCCTCTCCCTTGCACACCCCTGCCCTTAGTAGTATTAGCAATAACCTCTTTGTGTGGCCTCTTCAGAAGTCCTGTGTCCTTCACAACTTTTGAACTTCACAACATGGTGTTTTCTTGTCCATAGCTGCGTGAGCTTGCAAACAGACATGGAATTTGTTTCCATCACATTCAATGCATCTCGGGTAATAGTTATCTTTTTTTGGTCCATCATGGGGCTTGAACTCAGGGTCTGGGTGCTGTCCCTGAGGTCTTTTGCACAAGACTACCACTCTATCATCTGGAGCCACAGAACCACTTCCAGTTTGGGAGTGGTTAATTGGAGATTGGAGTTCCACCAAGACTTTTCTGCTTTGAACAGTGATCCTCAGACCTGAGCCTCCTGAGTAGCTAGGTTTACAGCACCCAGCTTAATGAAAACCTTCTAAAACCTCAATCCAAGCTCAGCCCAGTGTGCAATCTACTTACTCAGAAGCTTGAGTTCTAAGGATCAAAGTTGAAAGCCAGTCTGGGCAGAAATGTCCATGAGGCTCTTTTCTCCAATAAAATAACAAAAAGCCAGGAGTTGTGACTTGAATGGTAGAGCAACAAATAGCCTTGAGTGAAAATTTCAAGTGGAAGGGCAATTTTCTGTGTTCAAGACCTAATTCTGGTATATGCACTGGCATGTGCACACACACACACACACACACACACACACACACACACACACACATAGATTAAACCAAATTCACTTCATATCACCTACTAACTCATTGCATTTATTTATTTATTTATTGGTTTGCATGTTTGTTTGTTCGTTTGTTTGTTTGTTTATTGCCAGTCTTGGGCTTGGGCTCAGGGCCTGAGCACTGTCCTTAGACTTTCTCAAGGCTAGAGCTCTACCACTTGAGCCTCAGCACCACTTCCAGCTTTTTTCTATGTATGTGGTACCGAGGAATCGAACCTGGGTCTTCGTGCATGCTAGGCAAGCACTCTACCACTAGGCCAAGCTCCCGGCCCCGATTGCATGTTTATTTAATGCCATTCCTGGGGCTTGAACCTCTTTTGCTCAAGCCTAGTACTTGAGCCACAAAGCCACTTCTTGCTTTTCTGAGTATTTGTTGGAGCTATTTTGTTGGAGATATGAGGCTCATGGCTTTTTCTGCCTTAGTTGCCTTCCAATTGTGATTCTTAGGCTTTACCCATGTCATCCTAGCTACTCAGGAAGTTGAGATCTGTGGATTTAATTAAATGCCCAAGGTCCTTCAAAAACCTTCTTTTCAAACCTGAACTATTTTGTTAATTGGAAACTCCTTTTATAACTACTGAAAGATACTAAAAATTTAAATTAACTACTGAACCATAAAAATTTATATTAAACTAGAATCTGAAGCCAGGAGTTATAAATAGGGTTCTTCTTCAGGTTTCCTTAAGAGCACTTTCTTCTCTTTCAGTGAAACACTGTAATACTTCGTAGAATCAGCCAAAATCAAGTTTCTGGAAGCAATATTTTCCTGTATCTGTTTTCTTTCCTGTTTCCATTTTTCTTTTTCTTTCCTTTTTCTTTATTCCATTCTATTGCTAAGAGCCTGACCTTTCTCTGGATTTACTTGCTCATGGTTGTACCACTTGGGCCATGACTCTAGACTATTGTTCTGATCCTTAATTGAAGATGTTATCTGATGAACTCTTCTACCTGGGCTGGCTTCAAATCAGGAGCCTCAGATCTCAGCCTCCTGAGCAGTTAGGATGGTGGGTGTGAGCTTGCAGCTCCAGGATTTATTTCTCAATGGACTTTAAGGACCAGGTATTCTTTTTTTCGCTTAGGTAGCATCCCCTCATAGATCAAATTTTTCAGTGGCATTTCTTAATTGTCTACTATTTATGTCAAGATTGCCTTGCTCTTTGTCCGCTCTGTCTCTGTCTGTCTGTCTGTCTGTCTGTATCAATCTATCTATCTATCTATCTATCTATCTATCTATCTATCTATCTCTCTGTTTCTCTCTCTGTCTCATTTACTCTCTCAATGAAAAAAAAATAATTTCCCAATAGGAAGTCTGTGTGAAAATGAAATATTTCTTGTTATTCAAAACTTGTCCAATTGTCCTGCAGAGTGGTCTTGCCACTTGAAGGAGAGAGCAGCACTGGACAACCCCAACTTTCCCACCAGTCTCAGCTCTTCTCCAGACATGTGGCTAAAGAAACTTACATGGGGCCATTGGAAAACCACCTTCAAGCATCCCAGCCTCCTCTTCCCCAAGCATCACCTTATCAGTGTGCAGTCACCCAGCAAAGCCCATCAAGACTTGGAAGTAGGAACTATGCCAGGTAATTTAAACTGTTCTCACTTTGAGATGGTTTATTATATACAAAGAAATAACTAGCCTAGCATTGTAGGCTCTCCCCCGTAATCCTGTCTACTCAGGAGGCTGATGTCAGCCTAAGAAGGAAATCCGTGAGATTTCCCTATCTCCAAAATCTTATCTCCAAAAATCTACCAAAATCTGTGGCTCAAGTGGTAGAGCACTAGCTTTGAGCAAAAACTCTCAGGTACAATATGACCATATAAGATGAGGCTAAGTGAAATGAACTCCAGGATATGGAAACAAGAGGCTTATCTTTGTGATTGTTGCTCTCAACGTACTATGTGAAGCTATTTCTTTTCTCTTCTTTTCCCCTTAGGGTTTATCTCAGGTTGCTACTGTATCTGATTTTGGTACCTGATATATTGTATATGTATTATTTGTGCAGTTGACAATGGGAAGGTAAGGGAAAAACAAGATGAGTGGGAGAGAGTGGGGAGAAAGAAAGTGAGAGAAAAATGTGGGAAGGGGTAACAATGTTCAAGAAGTAATGTACCTATTACCTGATGAATATAACTGTAACCTCTCTGTACATCACCCCAATAATACGGTAAATTTAAAAAAAAACTCAGGTACAGTGTTCAGGCCCTGAGTTAATCCCACAAACAACACCACACACACACACACACGCACACACACACACACACACACACACAATTAGATATCTAGATCACCTTGATAATAAATATGAAGGTGAATAGGGTATATTATTTTTTTAGAAATCCCTTGAAACAAATAAATGAATCATGCCTACATGCCTAAACCTCTGTTTAAAGCCCCAAAGGACACCATTCGGGGACCTTGCTGATTGCTGAATATATTCAGGGACATGGAAGATGACCCACTGAGAAAAGACACAGGACCCACTCTACTTTGATTGGCTTTTGGAATGCATCCATCAATACAAGTAAATGACTTCAGCATCAGCAAAATCAATATGGCGTGTATGCACATATATGCATCTGTAAGGGTGTTTCTATACTAAAATAACAATATGACTCTGATCATGGGAGCCAAACAGAGATGGTTATCCTCTCGGGGCTCCTCTAAGTTTCATCCTACCAATATGCTTTATAAAAGCCTACAATAAATGAAGAAAATAATTAAATTCTTAATCTGTTCAGCCCTTTAGGGTAACTCAAGCCCAAGGATAAAGTACGAAATCCTGAAGGGTAGGCAGAGGTTTGGTCACAACTGAGGGCTGGGGTTATGGGGGAGTGAGTTCTTCAACTTTAATTCCACAAAGGTAATGTTAAAAGTGAGCTGAGTTAGCTTTATACCCTGTTACTCTGCCCAAGTTTCAGATCAGTTCAAGTAACTGATACAGGATCATGTCATCTTCAAAGAGAGATAATTGTATTGCTTCCCCTACTGGGAATCCTTTTATGTTTCTCTCTTACCTCATTGCTTTTGCTAGAAATTCCAGTAGTATAAGCCAGGCTCAAAGAAATACATTGAATGGTTTTCCTAATTTTTTTGAAGTTAGAATGTGCTTATAAATATACAAATAAACACACAATGGTAAAAGACAAAAATTACTTGAACATGATCAATTGACATTCACACAGTGAAATCAAAGGAGGATATTCTTAGGAGAGGACCACAAGGGCTCAGTAGCTATGTGCATATGACAATATAAAATGATGCTTTATCGAAATGAACTCCAAAATATGGAAACAAGAAGATATTTTGTTATTTTACCTTTTCCCCTCTTTCACTGTTTTTGATCTCTATATTTTTTGTCTTGTTTATATGTGTATCTGTTTCAGGAATGGAGAGACAAAGGGTAAACAAATGCAGCAGTGATACTCACTGGATACTGTGTTGAAAATGAACTCTACAACTTGTGTGTGAGAGGGATCAGGAGGGACAAAACTGGGAGAAAAGGTGGGAGGAGGTGACATATACTCATTATCTGATTTATCACCTGCACAATAAAATCAAATGCACTGCAGAAAAAAAGTGATCTACCCAGTTAGTATGTGGAAAGATTGTCCAGACATATTGTAGTGGCCAGAGGTAAAAGGATTCTTTGGTAAATAGTGAATACAAGAGCAGGAAAAATGATCTGGTTGTTCCTGTCCTTTGCAGTTAGTACATATTCAATAAAAATAGTAAACTCAAGAATTAGGAAAGCTATGGAGGGTTTCACTTTCACTCTGCAAGACTTCCAGAAAACAAAGCCTGTTGTTTTTGTTTTTAAATTCCCAATTTGTTTTTTTCTCCTTGAAAGTTTGTAAGAGGCTATTTGTTGCAGAGCTGGGTGATTCACTTAGGCAGGTACACCTGGAATCAAAGGCTCACCTGCACTCCAGCATTTGCTGCTTGGTAATACCGGTAACCATGGCAACAAAACTGTAGCTTCTTCTCTGCCTCACAGAGGCACCACCTTGATAGAAAAATTCCACTTGGGAGAGACACTCTTACACAAAATGACACACAATAAAAGTAGGCAATCACAGGCCGTATTATACTGTTCCATTTCCCTCAGTAAAATACAAGTCTGAGTACTGATCTCAAATAACAAACTATGTATGTAAGTTGTAAGACAAATTTTATTGAGTTCAATTTCTAGATGTGTGTCTGTTTATACTGTGGTATGAGCTTAAAGTTTCTTGCTTTCACTTGGCTTCTAGCACTCCATCACTTGAGCCATAGCTCTGCTTAAGGAATTTTGCTGCCTAATTGGAGATAAGAGTCTCGTGGACTTTCCTGTGTAGGCTGGCTCTGAGCTGTGATCTTCAGCTCTCAGCTTCCTGAGTAACTAGGATTACAAGTGAGAGCCACTGGTGCCTTGTATTTTAAAGCACTATTTATAGGGCTAATTTATTTTCAGACAATCTATCTCTAGGATATGTGAATTTCTGGGCTCACAATACTATTTATCCTCTTTACAATGATTTCCATATCTCTCAAGATCTTTATCATTAGACTGGCAGTTAACAGTTTATAGTTGGCATCTGTTAACACATTAACACTGAAAGTTCCACATTGGCTTCCAATAACAGGCATCTACCCAATTCAAATGAATGTATCAATGTGTGACAAATATTTTCATAGAATTTTGGCTTGTGGGTTGGGAAAACTCTGATTTCTGAAATCAAGTATCATTTGTTGATTTTCAACATTTGTTCCTTTTACACAAATTGGCTTTCTGCTTCAAACACAGGAACAGATGATGTAGACATAGAATGATTATTTTCCGGATGTGAAAGTCACATGAATTTATTTTAAATCTCTAGCCTTAGTATGCTCACTAAATTACACCCTGGAAAGGATGAGCAGCATTTTTTTAAAACATTATTTAGAATTAACTGTGGAATGGAAATTTGCCTTAGGGGGAAAATCAACAATGTTTTATTGTTATAACTAATGCTCCACATTAACCACATTTTGTTGCATTCAAATAATCCAAATACCAAAACATGCCAAACCAAACAACAAACAATGAACCTTGATGGGAGAAAACGAAATCCACCTACAGAACAAAAAATAGCTCTAATGACAGCTTGAACCTATGCTGTCTACAGATGGTTCTGCTTAGCTCAACGAACTTTCCATATTGATGAAGCCTAGTCTTAATTCTGAGTAACAGGTATAGAAATCAAATGGTAATACTTTCAGAATGTTCCTAAGAGTTATCAAGGAAGAAATAGTTCTGTTATAGCCATTTAACAGCTTCCTTGGTTATGTTTCTAAGGGTTTTCTACTTACGCATCCTGAAAATACCCCCTTTCCTGATGTCTGCCTCAGGTTTCTGGATTTACTATTAAAAAATGCATAGGCCCACAGTTATCCTTGCAAAAATACATTTTTATGCATTGCATGACTCCATCAAAAACTATTCATGCAAAGTGATCCTGTAAACTAACTCCCTTAAAGACTTGGTATGAATATTCTAGCTGTTCGTGACTCATATAAACAGGGACTATGTATAATCCTGTGGTATGAGTGAAAGAAAACCAGCCTCCATGCCTGGCTTGGAAAAAACATGAAGGCTCCGTAGCATTATTGACTAGTGTCTTCTTTGGGCCACCCTATCGTGACTTGGCTAGGCCCTATCGAGCAGAACAATAGTACTGTGAAGGCCTGTGTTTAGTTCATGCAGACTGTGCTCTCAAGCTCTGCAGAAACAAATCAAGCATTGATTTAAGAAATGTAGCATTAGACAAGTGAAGAGGAGAAGTGGGGAGAATGCAGGCTTGATTTTCTTTTTTTTTTTAATTTTCTCTGGGCCTGGGCACTGTCCCTGAGCCTCTTGGTGCTCAAGGCTTGTGCTATGGTGCCACGTCTGGCTTTTTCTGTGCACGTGGTACTGAGGAATTGAACCTAGGGCTTCATGTATTCTGGGCAAACACTCTACCACTAAGCCACATTCCCAGCCACTGCAGTCTTAAAATTCCCATAAAAGTAAGCAAACTGAAGGAGAGGGGTGGGGAGAGTTGAGAAGGACAGGGGGAAGATGTACCTGGTGGTGGCATCCATCCAGGTACATTGTGCTCATAAACTGATATGTTGAATGGCAACTCCTTCGTATAATTATTTAAGGATAACAAAATTTTGACCAAAATTAATTGTATTCCTAAACTGCTTTTTTAAATGGCAACTCTTTTCTACAACTTCTTAAAGATATATGTTTTTGCTGGGCGTGGTGGCTCACGCCTGTAATCCTAGCTACTCAGGAGGCTGAGATCTGAAGATCAGGTTTAAAGCCAGCCTGGGCAAAAAAGTACCTGTGACTCTTATCTCCAATTAACCTCTAGAAAATGGGAAGTGGGGCTTGGCTCAAGGGTATGGCGGTAGCCTTGAGCTGAAGAGCTCAGGGACAATGCCCAGGCCCAGATTTCAAGCCCTATGACCCACAAAATATATATAGTGATGTGTCTATAATTCTAGCTTCTCAGGAGGCTGAGATCTGAGGATGAGGGTTCAAAGCCAGCACAGGCAGGAAAATCTGTGAGTCTCTTATTTCCAATTAATCACTAAAAAAGCTGGAAGTGGAGCCATGGCTCAAGTGGTAGAGAGCTAGCCTTGAGCAAAAATGCTCAGAAACAGCACCCAGGCCCTGAGTTCCAGCCCAAGGAATGGGAAAATATGTGCTTGTTTATTACAACCAAACACTACCAGCCCACCCATTTGTGCCTTGAATTGGACATTGTTTTAGTCAGATTAAGAAGGCTATTGTCATTTAAAAAAAAAAACTTGTTTAGAATATCCTCCCAAAGCATAAGCAAAGCCACTTCTGAAGGCCCTAATTTGCCAAAAAGTAGTTGGCTTGTCTAGACTGTACCATGTGGAAGTGTGTGGCTGAAGTTATCAGAATTCCTTACTGCCATTCAGGTTTGCAAGCATAACTCGAGTTATTACTGGGGCCAGGAGCACAGCTTAGTGGTAGAGCCTAGTGGTAGAGAGCTTGCCTAGCATGCACAAAGCCCTGGTTTCAATCCTCAGTGCTAAAGTACTACAAGACCAGTACTACAGACAAGGCCAGAAGTGGCACTGTGGTTCAAGTGGCAGAGAACTGGACTTGAACAAAAAGTGTCCAAGGACAGTGCCCAGGCCCCAAGTTCAAGCCCCAGGACTGGTAAAAAAAAAAAAAAAGAAGAGATATTGACTTTAGCAAACTGTTGGTTATTAAAACAAAAAGCCAAGGATGATGGTTAAAATGGCTACGAAAAGGCATGAGTTGTGTGACAATGTCAAGAGATTTAGCATGGATGCAGTTCACTTTTCAGAGATCTTTCCCTGCCTCTCTTCCCTCACTGGATAGTATTCTAGTGCTTGAACCACTGCTCAACTTCTGGCTGTGTGTGTTTGTGTGTGTGTGTGTGTGTGTGTGTGTGTGTGTGTGTGTGCCTGTGTGTCTGTGTGTGTGCGATCCTCCTGGGTGGCTAGGATTGCAGGTGTTAGCCAAGGGGGCCTGGCTGGGCATTACTTTTAAAGTAGCTCATTATACCCTTCCAAATATGTAGCATTTGCTGGGTAGTTATCCAATGCCAATTTTACTAGAAACAATGGCAAATTGCTTTTATTTATTCCAGTAAATAGCAATTTGATTTTGTTACTATTTTCTCTTACATTGACCACCATGATATAGAACTTTTTTTGCCCTTTGGGGAAATGAAACAGTATTATTTGGGTCAATGTGAAGAAAACTCTCATTCTTTCTTACAACTACTGATACTAGGACACTGCATAGAAATACGGAATAATTTATAATAATTTCCAGCGCTCACAAATGTGCTTCAATAAAGCTTTGCTTTTGTTGTTAAGGGTAGGAAAATAATTGAATCCCATGGTGACTCTTCTGAAGGTACATTTGTTTAGTCTCTGTTCATGAGAGGACACTAATTCTAGTACAGAGTTATAACATCTGTTTTAATGTTACAGTTTTGGAATTGTTTAGATAATCAAATGTTTGATGGGACATGCTTTATTGTTCTAAATACTACAGTAAGTTAAGCCATCCAAACTCCCTGTGCTAGCATCAGCTCAAACAATGGGTGTATCACAGCAAATGGCATGCCTCAATCCTGCCATTCCCAGATCTGAGCTCTTGGAAAATTGCTGAACTTTATGCTTCAGTTCTCTCATTTGTAAATCAAGAATAAATAATTCAAGCTGCTTTGCACCTAGCAGGAGTGTAATAATTGCATACTCAAAGAAACATGCATAATGAGCAATATTCACCAGCATTCTTGTTTTTATTTTAATCATTAGATCAGTTAAAATGTAAATGATATTTATGGTTTTTAAAAGAACCCTTTATTAGCAGTAGCTTCAGAATCTAAAGCAATTATTCTTTACAGATTACATAAAATTTGGATATATAATTAGGATGATAATCTAATCATTACACAGGGAATCATGCTTTAGAAACTGTGATTTTATTCCTAATCTTTTGACTATTTTTCAGTTTGTAGTTAGATGCACAGAGAGAAAGAATTCTTTGAGTTGATGGAGTATGCGACCTCTGAATAGATGCTGAGATGATTGAACATGGAAAGCAGTCACAAGAAAGGAAAGAAAGGAGAGAGTGCGAAGGAAAGAAGGAAGGAAGGAAGGAAGGAAGGAAGGAAGGAAGGAAGGAAGGAAGGAAGGAAGGAAAGAAGGAAGGAAGGAAGGAAAGTATGTCAAAGAGAGGGAGGGATGGAAGGAAGCCTCAGAATTTGCATACATATAGTACACACACACACACACACACACACACACACACACACGTATATATGCTAGTCCCAGGGCTTGAACTCAGAGCCTGGGCACTGTCCCTGAGCTTTCTCAAGGCTAGCACTCTAGCACTTGAACCACAGCACCATTTGTGGCTTTTTCTGTGTATGTGGTACCACTAGGCCACACTCCTGGTTTTGCAATTATATATTTGGGTAACCATGTTGCCTGATGTCACATGGAATAACTGTGTAATTTCTCCAGTGCTTTGTCATTTGGGAGAAGAATGTAAAATGTACTGACTTCCAGATGAAAGTAATAGTAGACAAGGGCTCAAGTCTCCATGCTGGTTCTGAAAAGCTTAGAGGTGCTAGTTCACCCTTTAAAGATATTTTCAGCTCCTAATTTGTAATAGTAATAATAACAGTACATTTGTCATGGGTAATAGCAGATGTTAAATGAGATTATACTAAAGTACAAACAGTTGTGTGTAGCCGGTAGGGGTAAAGGGATAAAAATATTTTTTAAACTTTGTCCTCTGTTTTTTAAAGAAGATAGGCAACTTGGCAGACAAGAACAAAATAAATAAATAATAGATGTAATTGAGAGAAAAGTAGCAGGAATATTCCTAACAATTCTCAATCCCTATGATGCAGACAACAGATGTCTTTAGAAATTTGTACCACTTATCAACATTATTCAGAATAACACAATGTAACTGTTTTAACTGTCCCAATATATAATATGCTTCTTATAATAAGGTATTTTAATATCAAAATTCATATAACAGTGCAATGCTATTGAAAACTCAAATCCATGCTATCACATATAAATTATGCCTCTACATTCTAAGGAGTTTTTAATAAATGAGAAGACATGTTTATTATTTTATGTCATCTTATGAAAGTAACTCTGAGTCAAAATATGGTTTTGTGCACACAGAAGTCAAAATCTGTGATTGTTCAAAGATTCTTGCAGCCTGGATTTAGTTAGGTTTTCATTTCCAAAGATATTATCATTTTACTCTGTGGCCTGCAGATTTGGGAGCTTGTTTTATTTGTGAAGAATTTTGACTTGGCAGCATTCAAACCTGCAAGAGAGAGTCTGTTGAAATGAATGCAAAAGGGGAAATAAAAGTTCTTAAATTCTGAACAGGCCGCAAAATATGTTTTCCATTTAGATCATCTACCAGTTAGCAGCCATCATTTTCAAACAATTCAATTCAGATTGAAGCTAATAAACTGATCACATTTAATCATGCATTTTGTTTTCACTTGTGCCAGTTCATTTAACATAGATAACATGTTTTTTAATATAAAATTTAATTCTCAATACATAGTAAATTTGCCTTTCAGCATCAAATATGAAAAATCAAATACTAAGGAAAATTTATTTTGATTATTTATTTACTTATTTGAACTGTTAGATTGTTTTCTCCAAATAGTTGTCCCAACAGCTTTCCCTTCAGCATGTTACATTTAGGTTTAAAGATCTGTTCTTGCTGGACACGAGTGGCTCACGCTTGTTAGCTAGCTACATGCGAAAATTGTGACTAGCCAGCCAAACAGGTCAAGTAAGTCCACGAAACTCTTACCGCCAAATAACCAGCAAAAAGACAGGAAGGACGCTGTAGCTCAAGTGACAGAGTGCTAGACATGAGCAAAAAAAACTTAGGGCCCTGCTAGACATGAGCAGAAAAAACTTAGGGCCCTGCATTGGCGGGGAGCAGGGGAGGGGGGCTCACACCTACAATCCTAACTACTCAGGAGGCTGAGATCTGAGGATCTCTGTTCAAAGCCAGCCCAGGCACTAAAATCCATGAGACTCTTATCTCCAATTAACCACTAGAAAACCTAAGTGGTTCTGTAGTTCAAGTGGCAGAGCGCTAGCCCTGAAGAGCTCAGGGACAGCACCTAGGCCCAGAGTTCAAGCTCCATGACCAAAAAATAAAAAAATAAAAAATAAAAAAGCTAGGAACAGTGCTTCCCTGAACCCTGAGTTCAAGTCCCAGCTGGTCCACAGTCTTCCAGGAAGAGGCATCCATCCATATTTGGTTTGTTCCCGCAGCCATCTGTGAGCCAAGCTGGCACTTTCTGGTACTTTCTTGTCTGGCCATGGAGAGACCTCTGCACAGCCAGCCGCAGGCATGCATGCATGGCACAAGAAGATGAGCTGGGGTGGCTCAGGCCCCGGTGCTCTGGGCCTGTGGGTCCTGGCTGGCCAGAGCCAGGCTGAAGAGTTGTAGAAGGCCAGTCCAGTCCTGAGGTCCAGCTCAGCTTTGCTTTATCACAGGGCCTAGCGGCGGGAGGGAGCTGGGGTTCAGAGGCAGAGGGTTGCCTGGAGCCCTGTGGGCTGCTGACCCTGGATGGAGATGCTGAGAGCAACGCTGGCATCCAGGCCCTGGCTGGACCCTGATCAGATGGACCTCTGCTGGGAATCGGGGATGTTTCCCTTTGGAGCTGTTTCTGCTTCCTGTCCTGAAGCCCCCGATGAGTGGGGGGATGCCACGGAAGCCACGGAAACCACCCTGGCCTGGACAGCAGCATCAAGAAAAGGGGCCGACTCCTGTCCAGCCTTCTCCAGCCCAGCAGGCCAGGATCTCTTCCAGCCTCTCTCCATCCATTACTGCTAGAAGGTTCCAGAGCCTAGCTGACTTGAGGAGCTGGCTGCATCACCACCCAGCTTTGCCCGCCATCCAGGCATCCCCGGGCCTCTCCCAGATGCCTAAGCATTAGCCCCTGAGCCCCTCCATTAGGCTGCATAAACATAAAAATTTTCTTTTTCATTCTATGCTTTTTGCAAATAAAGAAATAAATAATTAGAAATAAAAGAAGGATGAGGAAGTAAGACAGAGAAGGAAGGGAGGGAGGAAGGGAAGGAGGTAGGGAGGAAAACAGAAACAACAGCATAGATAAAGAAGGAAAAGGGGAGGAGAAGGAAGGGAGAGAGAAAGGAAAGAGATAGGGAGAAAATGACAGAGAAAGGAAGAGAGGGAGGAAAGGAGGAAAAGAGGAAAGGAGGGAGGAGGGAAGGAATGAGGAAGGGAGGAAGGAAAATAGAGAAGAAAGAAAGAAAGAAAGAAAGAAAGAAAGAAAGAAAGAAAGAAAGAAAGAGGGAGGAAGAGGAAAGAACGGAAGAGAAAGAGAGAGGGGGGAGGCAAGCAGGCAAGGTGGGAATTCTCTGCTGAAGATGTCATACCTTGATCTAGAATCAGAATAGTTATTTTAATTTTCTCTCTAGGAGCTGGCATACATCCAATCCAGGTGGCACTGTACACAATGGCCCAGAACTGCCTAGAACCCTTGGCTGGTGGCATTGGAGCTTACGTGCTGTCCTCAGAGCTCCCGGTTTTCATGGTAAAGTCATGAGCCATGGGCCTAGCTCCAGAATCTTCCCAAACCCCAAAGGACCATTCTGAAGAGCACTGGAGTCTTCCTACTTGAGTATACAAAATTCGATTTTTTATCTTTTGTTTTGGAGATAATGAGCCATCCCCAAAGTTCCTGACCTCCAGACTCCATGGTTTTACTCAAGTAGTATGTTCCAGAAACAAGACAAGGTTTTCTTTCCATCCTCTTGAGAAAAACCTGCCTTGTGCAAAGTTCTTCATCTGTCCCAAGCTGTGTAAAGTCATCAGCATCTTTTGATCTTTGTCATTGGTGGCACTGAAGCAAATCCATAATTGTGTACTCTTTTCTCTTCTTTGTGAATGAAAACTGTTCTACGATAGGACAGAAAGCACCCCTTAGTCAGTAATCACAATCATGTCTGCAGGAGCCCAGCATTGTCTTTCTCACCAGCTTGAAAGCTGCATTTGAGGTTGATGCTTGATTGGTCTTAAAGGACTGCCAGACTTTTAGCAGGGTCTCTTTTGTGAATTCAAGAAAATGTAACAAGATCTACCATCCCTGAATCTTAGATCTTTAAAAAAGATCGTAATTTCTCCCGCCAAACCTGAATTATGATACTGCTTTGGATTTACATGATTTTAGAAAGAATGGTTGATAGTTTCAGACTTCTGCTATAAATGCAACGCACAACACCACTCCAATAGACCACACATTTAATATGAGCTTGGCACTACTGCCAAGATGTCACTTTTAATTTTTCACTGACAGCAGAAATGACCACTGGAATCTGGACACAGCAGGCCCACACTGGATTAGACGCTGGACGTCCTGTATTAGCTTGTCTCCTTGTGTTTAAAACCTAATAAGGAAACCATTCTACTTACTTCCAGTCTTTCAATATACATGGGAGTTTGACAGTTGAAATCATTTGGTGTTCTTCATTTTCTTGTGTCCAGTTAATTGAACAATGTGTCCTTGGTCTGTTGGATATTCTGGATGAACTTTCTCTGTGTGTGTGTGTGTGTGTGTGTGTGTGTGTGTGTGTGTGTGTGATTAATTAGAGATAGGAGTTTCAGAAGACTTTTCTGCCTGGGCTGTACTTAAATGTCAATCGTCAGATTTCTCCTTAGGATCTAACCTCATCATGGATAAATCTTCAATCTGAAAACTGGAATGGGGCTGAAAAATGAGCAATGATATTCCAACTTTATTTTCCTTTTTCTTTTTGCTAGACTTGGGACTAGAACTCAGGGCCTGGGCACTGTCCTTGAGTTTCTTTTGCTCAAGCTTAGTGTTCTGCCACTTGAGCCACAGTTCCAACTCTATTTTTATTTTTTGATCATTTATTAGAGAGAAAAGTCTCACAGACTTTCCTGCCCAGGCTGGCTTTAAACCATGATCCTCAGATTTCACCCCCCTGACTACTTAGATTACAGATGTGAGCCAGCCGAGATTACAACTTTTTTTTACTGGAGCTTTGCTCTGCTTGCTAATGATCTACTGTGATTTCCTTTCCATTGGTTCAGGTATCTAGTGATCCTGAGATCTGTCTATGCATTTTCCCCTGAGGGATGGATGATGGTGAGGCTATGTCCTGATCTTCTTTGCTCACAACTTTTGCTGCTAGCACAGGGAAGCCAGCTCTTTCCTCCTTTGTATACTGGACTCCTTTTCTTTTCTTTCCTATTTTTTCCCAGTCCCAGGGCTTGAACTCAGGGCCTGAGCACTATCCTTGGGCTTTTTCAACGTTCTACCACATGAGCCACAACTCTACTTCTGGCTTTTCTATGTATGGTACTGAGGAATCGAACCTAGGTCTTCGTGCATGCTAGGCAAGCACTCTACCACTAAGTTAAACTCCTGGCTCCTTTTCTACCTCCTCTAAACTTGCTTGTCATTTCTTGTCATGGCTAGGACTGTGACCTTTGGCTTCTGTATTTTGAGCACTTCTATTTGATCTCTCTTGCTATGAGGCCCTGTCATATTGTGTCATATATCCACAAGAGCTTTTGGAACGATAAACCCTGAACTTGAGAGGGTTGAGCTTTGCCACATAACTGGTTATTAATCAAATCATGACCCTCTCATGATAACATTCCTTTATGGTCCTGGTGAATGGAATACTCATATGAGTTTCTAGTGCACAATTTCACTAAGTGGTTTTCATTTTGTTTTGTTTGGTTTTTTGATACCGATCTTAGGCCTTGAATTTAGGGTCTGGTTGTTCTGTTTAGGCTTTCTGTTCTGCACCAGAGAAAGACGGATCTCTCAGCAATGGATGTGCTGTGTGAGTTGTTATCTATAAGACCATGCTACAACTCTATGACAGAAGGGTAGAAAAAAAAAAGTGTGGAAATACTTGCCAGGTATTGACATTTTACCACCAAATTTGACTTTTGTCAAATGGGGTGCTTCAGTGTTTGTCAAAGTTTATCAGTAAGCCCTTAACAACCTTTTTTTTTTTTTTTGCCTCTCACACACAAATGATATGTAGGCAAAAGAAAATTCTGCTCGATCACTCTTCATCTGTGTGTTATAAGGATGAGCTTGCCAGTGAGGCATGTGTACAGCCAGTCAATTCTCCTTTCCTCACACATACTGCAAGTGCATGATACATTATGACCTATGCATATTCTCATCCATTGCTGCACAAGCCAGATCGGCCACCAGTGAAGATAAAAATGATCAGAGGAGTACTGGGTATGCATATGTGTGCATGCACATATGTGTGTGAGTGCACATGTGTGTGCATTCATATGTGCCTACCTTGTATGTATGCATACATACATGTGTGTGTGCATGTGCATGTATGTGCCTGCCTACACTGGGGCTTGAACTCAAGGCCTGAGTCCTATCCCTTAGCTTTTCTTCTCAAGGGTGGTGCTTTACTCCTTGAGCCACAGCTCCACTTCTGTGTGTGTGTGTGTGTGTGTGTGTTTGTGTGTGTGTGTGTGTTAGACTTTCCTGCTCAGCCTGACTTTGACCAGTGATCCTCAGATCTCAGCCCCTGAGATCTGAACTAGGATTTCAGGCAGAGACACCAGCACCTGGCAGGTAATATCTATTGTTAGAGGCTGCCTGTACAGGGCTATCATCTGTGATGCTATCCTCTCAGCCCAGTCCATAGAACTGCCTGTATTTTTAAAGTCTTGGCACTCACTGGTTTGAGGGAACTCTCCAAGGATAGATACTGAATTCGAATGTGGAATGCCGAACACGGAAAGAAAGCCATATCCTGGGCACATCTGTCCAGCTAGGCAGGCAGCCCCTGGGCCACATAACCTCAAGGAGCAGACCACAGAATGAGTCAAGAAAAGTGGGACAACTGTGTAGAAGGACATCTTCATGGCCAATCTGTTTATTTGATATATTTTCTGAGCGTGAAAGACTTTACTCTGACTTTTGGCAAGATTGGCTGCCAGCCTGGTATCCTTTGGATATTAGCTAAAATGTTCACATTTTTAGATTGGCCATCCTCAATCACACAATTTAGAGTGAGTGTTCCCAAAATTCATTTCTTGAAATAATCGCCTAGTGGGAAAGTGTTAAAAAGTAAGCTCTAGCTTGGCTCTCATGGTTATGCCTGTAATCCCAGTTTCTCCAGAGGCTGAGAAGTAAGGACGCTAGTTCAAGGCCAGCCCAGGGCAGAAAACTAGATGAGACTCATTTCTCCAATTAACTAGCCAAAATGCAGAAGTGGAGGTGAGATTCAGGTGATCAAGCTCTAGTCTTGAGCATAAAAGCTAATCATGAGTGAGAGACCTGGAGTTCAAGTTCAGCCATACACAGCTCCTTAGAGGCAGGCAGCAGCATCCACCTGAACCTCGCAGGACTTGACCTTGATTTTTCCAGCCTCTAGAGTCCAGAGATACATTTCTGTGTTCTATCAACGACGCTCTCTTCTGCTTGTGCATAGGTGCACAAGAATGCAGGGACACTGGCACGTCTTGTACTTTCTTTCCCGTTACTTCTTGCCAGGTTAATAATTCCAGAATTATTTATCTACCTCATCATTGTTTCCTCAAGAAAACTGGAAATTTCTGAAGTCAACAGAATACACAGCCACAGTAAGCAAGGCAACTAAGTTGCTTGGCCTAGCCCACTGTGGAAATGCAGGGTTCAGGCAAGCATCAGGTTGTTTAGTTATGAGTGATTGCTTGTGAGCATGGACTTAGTAACCAGCTGGACAGGCCGGCTCTGCTCACCATGTACGGGCTCAGTGAACATCAAATGTATTGAAAGATTGAAGAGTCACTGTTCTCTAAATATCGTATTACTCTTTATCAGAATACTGTGGATGATTTCTAAAAAGCCTTTTCTTCTTATAAGTCAGGTATTTGAAAGAAATTTAATGAACATTTTTCATCTTGAGTTTCACAGATAATTTAGGTATAGAACAATGTCTTACAAAATCATCCACCGAGTGAATGATTCTGTTAAATTAATTTTACACAGACTCATAAAATGGATCTGCCTACAATATTCTAAGTGATTTCATGAATGGAAGCCATTACCTTTCTTATGAAAAAAATCAGTTAATATCGATACATTAAAAGATCATGAATTTCCATTCTTTTTAACATAGTTTCCATTACATGTATTTGATTTTTGTTCTTGAATTTGTTCACTTACAAAAACTCATTAGATGGCTGGGAGTTTAGCCTAGTGCTGTCCAAATGCACAAAGACTCAGGTTCAATTCCATGTTACCACATACATAGAAAAAAAGCCAGAAATGGTGCTTTGACTCAAGTGGTCTTGAGAAAGCTCAAGGACAGTGCTCAGAGAGAGCCCAAGCTCAGGACTGGCAAAAAAAAAACCCAACATTATAAATGATTTCTTACATTATGCTTGAAACCTTAAACTGTTAACATGATATTAAGTTGCAGAGTAAAGAAAGGGTTCTTTGAAATTCTGTATAATTTTCCAGTGAAACAGACAAATGCATATTTTAAAGATGATCAGCATGAGATTTTACCAGTGCCACAGGTAAAACAGTTAATACATAAGATATTTTTTGAAAAATGTCGATATTTCTTCTTCATTCAGTTGAGTTAATATTTTGGACCTAGAGTATGTCCAAACTAGTTTCAGGTTTATCTGTCTATATAAATTAAATTCTACTATTGTGATATAGTAGGATTATTTTAAAGTGCTACAGTATTTTAGGGAACTACAGTATTTTTATTATTATAAGATCATGCAAAGAAATAACCATAGTTTACAGGAATTAAAACGTACTGAGGAATAAAATAGCTAACAATTTGATTAAGGCACACAAGCTCTGAGCACTTGTGGCTCGTGTTTGTAATCCTAGTTTCTAGGAGACAGAGATCTGAGGATGGCAAATCGAAGCCTGGGCAGAAAAGTACATTATTGCCAGTTAACCAGCAAAAAAGCTGCAAGGAGCTGTGGCTCAAGCAGTAGAACACTTCCCTTGAGCAAAAACACTAAGGAACTGCTTCTAAGTCCTAAGTATAACCCCCAGCACTGGTACAAAATAAAAGTTATATAGGAATCAGATTGTAGTTGTGTGGCTCTCCATGTCTACCTGACTTGAAAGAAGGAAATTTAGGCAAGTATCTATGGTCTTGGAAACTACATTTTTACCCCATTAAAATTTAATAAATTCTACTATTAGTCATATTCCTTAGGAATCCCATACGCTTCTGTTTTGTTTTGATGAAGTCAAGGTTCTCTTTTTCTTTTACCAGAGTTTCATGTAAAAGGCCATGTTTTACGTGCTATTTTATAGTGTCTTAAAAATTAGATACTTTGATGATTATAAGCATAAATTTCTTAGCTACACTACCTGGGTTTGTATCAGACTTCACAGAAGTACTCCTGAGTGGTTAAGATTACAGGCTTTACCCACCAACACCCGGCCATGATGCGATGTTAATCATTTACTTCCCTCTGTAATGTTTGGTAAACTGAAATCTTGCCAACTAGGGTTCTGACTATAAGAAATCAAGGCAAGAGTCAGGCATGGTGGTTCATACCTATAATCCTAGCTACTCAGGAGGCTGAGATCTGAGGATCAAGGTTCAAAGCCATCCTGGGCACAAAAGACCTAGAGACTCTTATCTCCAATTAATCACTAGAAAACCAGAAGTGAGGCTGTGGCTGCAGGGTAGGGTGGTAGTCTTGAGCTGAAGAGTTCAGGGACAACACCCTGGCCCAGTTCAAGCCCTATGACTCAAAAAAGAAAAAGAAAGAAAGAAAGACAGACAGACAGGAAGGGAGGGAGGGAAGGAGGGAGGAAGGAAAAAAGAAAGAAAGAAAGAAAGAAAGAAAGAAAGAAAGAAAGAAGGAAAGAAAGGAGAAGGAAGGAAGGAAGGAAAGAAAGAATTATATCCATTACCTTAAAATATACTGCTCTAGGGGCCAGGAGTTTGGCCAAGTGGTAGAGTGCTTGCATGGCATGCACGAAGACCCATGTTTGATTCCTTGGTACCATATAAAAAAAAAAAATAATGCCAGAAGTGGTGCTGTGGCTCAAGTGGTAGAGCTCTAGCCTTGAGAAAACCCAAGGACAGTGCTCAGGCCCTGAGTTCAAGCCCCAGGACTGGCAAAAGTAAAATATACTGCTCTAGCACATTACCAGTTTTTCTTTAAGAAAAGCCAGTGTAAAGGCTGGCGCGGTGGCTCACAACTGTAATCCTAGCTACTCAGGAGGCTGGGATCTGAGGATCAAGGTTCAAAGCCAGCCTGGGCACTAAAGAATGAGAGACTCTTGTCTCTAATTAATCACTAGAAAGCGGGAAGTGGGGCTGAGGCTCATGGGTAGGGTCCAGAGTCCAGAGTCCAGAGTTCAAGCTCATGGGTAGGGTCCAGAGCCCAGGTCCAGAGTTCAAGCCCCATAACCCACAAAAAAAAAGAAAAAGAAAAAAAGAAAGAAGAAAAGCCAGTGTAAGATTACTGTGATCTTCACTCTTTTTTTTCAAAGCAAGAACATGGAAGATCCTATTTCTAAATTACCTTCTTACATGAAGAATAAATTTACCATTTTTATCTAGGATAGGAACTTGATAACAAAGAAAATCTGTACAAGAACAGGAATATTTGTATAAATTAATATGTGTGTGTGTGTGTGTGTGTGTGTGTGTGTGTGTGTGACTTCTGGTGATGGGGAAGGCTTCAAACCATGATCCTCAGATCTCAGCCTTCTGAGTAGCTAGGATTACAGGTGTGAGCAATGAATGGATGCCTGGATGGATACAGTTCTTGAGGATTTGTGAAGATGAGTTAAATTGCCAATTTTCAGAAGAACATTATTCTGCTTTTCTAAGTAGACCCAGGATTTTTTTTTGCCAGTCCTGGGCCTTGAACTCAGGACCTGGGCACTGTCCTTGAGCATTCTCAAGGTTAGAGCTCTACCACTTGAGCCAGAGCATCATTTCTGGCTTTTTTTCTATGTATGTGGTACCAAGGAATTGAACCCAGGTCTTCATGCAAGCTAGGCAAGCACCCTACCACTAGGCCAAACTCCTGGCCCAGGTGGCCCAGGATTCTTAAGGAATGGGGTTTAAATGACACAACTTGTATTAGTCAGAATATCTTATTGTTCCTCAAGATTAACCCAGTAGAGGATGGAAATAACATACATAATGCATTTATTATTCTTTCCCTCTGGGCTCTGATTTCTTCAATAAACAATGGCAAACTGGCCCTCCTACATGGAAAGAAAAATACCTTGTAACAAAAAACAACAACATAAAAGTCAACGAGAGAACAAAGACTTAATTATAGGCAAACAATTGCTAACAGTTTTATGAATATTCTGCAAAGATAATTTGAGAGAAGCCTTTTATTTTTTTCCAGAAAGTTAATTGCACCAAACAGCAAGGCTGCAGACCAACAGCTATAATTGCTAAACCCAAAGGAGATTCCAGGAATTTCTTGCCTAAAGAGCAAAGTTGTATGTCAAACTCAACTTTGCTTAGTAAAGCAATTTTTTTTTCACCAGCTTTGGGATAAGAGGCTGGAAACTCTAAAATCGATCTTTTATAATGTAGTTTATCTCATTTTTCCCCCTTTTCCTGATTTTAAGGAAGGCTTCAAAGAGCTCTTTGTAGTCATCAGATACAGTCTGATGTCTCTCCAAATTGCTCCTCATTGTTATCCTTGGAGTTCCATCAGAATGGAGACATAGCCAATGACTGCCCTCCCCTTTTATCTCTAGCCTCAGAATGGGGTACTGCAGCCATGCGCAGCCAAGATCTGGTTACTCTTAGAAAGCAGGCATGAGGTATCTGCCTGGGTATGGGAATGAGGGCTCTACCCCCCCCCCAAAAAAAAAAAAGATAGATCAGCACATATATATATATATATATATATATATATATATATATATAACAATTTCTCTCTTAGTTTGACTTATTTGACCTTCTAATTTATTTAATTATACACAGAATGGGAAAATAAAACAATAGTGATGAGAAATCAATTCATGTTCAGAAACATGGAAAATTATTCCTCTCCCTCTAAGCATAGTTCCTCTCAGTGTACAGTTTCTGACAAGAAAATCAATTGGGTGTAACAGTAGGATCCAGATACTTTTTCTGTATGCTGTTGAGCTTCAGAAGCGATTATCTTCAGAGAAAGAGACAAAAAAATCTTCAGAATAAAGATCTTGACAAAATAATGAAAGGGAATAGAAGAAATATGTCACAATATTCGCAGTAGTGAAGCTACTTCCAGGAATGATTTCTTTCTCTGTTTCTTAACATCCTGGATATGACAGAAAGAGACACTTACCTTTATATTGTACCCGGAAGAAGAAAGGTAATACTGCAAAGAATATTTGCCAGGACAGTCTACTTGAATATCTGGGTATTTGGAGTAATGTCAACTTCACAACATTTCAAATGAAAGAGAATGAAAAATAATGCTATGAGGCTAGCAGTTATTCTCTTTAAAAATTATAAAAGCTGGCACAGAAAAGTCAATTTTGAATGCATGATCCAAATTTACAGTTGTATATATTTACAGATGTAAGTATAGAACCAAAACTCTGATAGACTGTATCAATCTAGGTGACTTTCTGTTACTTTTTTTCATATTGCCTCATTATCAAGATAGGTTAAATTTTGTTTCCATTCATTTTGCCTAATTTCTTTGTAGGTCCTTCAATTAATGTGACTGGAAAAACAATCCTATTTCTAGGTACCTTGTTTAGAAATGTAATTAGCATTTTCTTAATTAGTTATGTTATATTAACTACAAGAGAATATTTAAAAATTAATAACCAGCATCAATTCAGAATCACTTCAAAATAATAATCATTTTTAGTTACTAAACTAGATAAGTTAATGTCTGGATTTTTGTTTGTTTGTTTATTTGTTGTTTATCCAAATCCTGTGTGGACACCAAGTTTGTTCTCTGGCATTTTTTGTTCACGTTTTTTTTTGTTGTTGTTGTTGTTGTTTGGTTTTGTTTTTTTTTTTTTTGCCAGTCTTGGGCGTGGGCTCAGGGCCTGAGCACTGTCCTTGGACTTTCTCAAGGCTAGAGCTCTACCACTTGAGCCTCAGCACCACTTCCAGCTTTTTTCTACATATGCGGTCCTGAGGAATCGAACCTGGGTATTCGTGCATGCTAGGCAAGCCCTCTACCACTAGGCTAAACTCCCAGCCCCTGCTCACATGTTTTTTGACTTTCAATGTTACCTTAAGTAAAACAAGAAAAATACACTTCTATTTACATTTTATTTACTCACTTTCTTGTTGTGATGTTTTCATTTTGCATAGTTGTTTAGAGCTTACTCTATTTTCCTTCATCTCTTCTTTCAAAGTTGTGATTACCTCCTTATCTGAAGGTCTTGTTTAGAGCTTACTCTATTTTCCTTCATCTCTTCTTTCAAAGTTGTGATTACCTCCTTATCTGAAGGTCTTGGGACTTGGATTCAGGTCTTAGGCTTTGACCCTTAGTTTTTTTGTTCTTGGCTGGCACTGTACCACTTAAGCCACAGCTCTACTTCAGGCTTTTTGCAGGTTAATAGAAGATAAAAGTCTCATACACTTTCCTGCCTGGCCTAACTTTAAACTGAGCTCCTCAGATATCAGCCTACTAAGTGACTAGGATTAAAGGCATGAGCGTCCAGGCCCAGCTTCAGATGACATTCTTTTACAACATTCCCCATCTTTCCCAGAAGCTGGAATTCTCAAGAGAGCATTACACATTGTAGAATTATAAATGTTTCATGCTCATAACTGAGAAATGACATTTTCTATGAATGACTAAAAATGCCAAACATCATTCTTAAATGTTTATTTACAATAAAAATGGAGAGAGGGAAAAATAAACAGGCAAATAGAACCCAACAACCCTCACCAAAACAAAAATCTTGTTTTATGTCCCATTCTTCGGGTTATCCTTTTTTTCTTTTCTTTTAAATTATATATGTATATATGTGTATATATATATATATTTCTATCTTTAAGCAGTTGTATAAAGGGGTTTCAGTTCAACATGTCCCTTTATGAGAACAATGCATCTCAGTTGACATCATTATCTTCATTCTTGTCTCCTATCTCTCCAGCCTCACCCATCCCCTCAAGTTACCTGGCTCTGTACACAGCTCCTCAAGTATTATGACTGCATCTGCCATGCTTCCGCTCCCCGTTTGTCTGCCCTCCTTCAAATGTCTCTTCATCCATGTCACATTTGCCTGAGTTAATTCCTGGCATCATTTCAATCTGTGTCACCAGTTGGGTGAGGACTTTGAGAAAAGCATCAGGAGATTCTCCTCACGAATACTACCTGCTTATTACAGATGAGCTCATTACAGTGTGAAATTGGAGAATTGACTACACTTGAATAAAAATGTTCCAGATGAGATCTGAAAGAATTAAGTTAGGAGGTGGAGGGCGGCGCCCAGCTGGCAAAGTGGATTTGCTTCTGCATCCCTGCTTTCCTCCAAGACCACGGAGCACAGGGGATGGGGGTGGGGTGGTAGTAGGACTATACCAGACTATACAAGGCCATTTCTCACATCTGGACCCACGCCCGATCTGTCTCCAGGGAGCTCTCCCTCTGGATGGAGCCACACCAGCTAAAGGGAAAATGGTTGGGTTTTGTTTTTCACTCTTTCTTTTTTTCATTTCTTTTCCCTGTTTCTCTGTGTTAAAGAACTTTTCTATAAATTCTGAATTCCTAAACCAGAGCCTTTCTTTTAATGCCAATGTCAGGAGTCCATCCATGCCCATAAGAGTATTGCTAAAGTGCCACATACACAAACCCTCTTCTGTATTTTTCGCATCCCATAGAATCTTCTCCCAAACAGGACAGATTTCATCACCGCTGCCATCCCTCTGTTTCCCTAGATTCTACCAAGTGAATGCCTTGTGACAAAGGACACCCATATGGAAGTTTGCCAAGCATGCCATCAAAGAACATGCTCAGCCATTTTCCCTTGCTCAAACTGGTGTTTGCTTGCTGCTGGACACAGGGTTGTGGTACCAAGTGTTCTTGCAGGGTGCTGGCTTTTCCTCACTGAGTTCCCTGGATAAATGAAACGCTCAGCTAACCTTATGGTGTACCTCCATTCAGGGAGACACAATGTGACTTCCAGGTTGGTTGCTACAACATAGCAGAGAAGTGATAGTCTTTGGATTCAGATTATTTATTTCAAGGTTGAGTTTTATTGGCTTCAAGCTCAGTGAGTTGGAGTAATTATATTGTGTCTACAACTTCATTGTCTTCATGTATAAATGAGGAAGTTGCCAGGCAGCTGCAGCTCATGTCTGTAATCCTAACTGCTCAGGAAGCTGAGATTGGAGGATTGGGGTTTGAAGCCAGCCCCGGCAGGAAAGTCATTGAGACTCTTATTTCCAAGGAAACCCCAAGTCCACAAGTGGAGCTGAGGCTGTAGTGATAGAGTGCCAGCCTTCTGTAAAAATGCTCATGACATTGCTCAGGCTCTGAGTTCAAACCTCAGGACCTACACACACACACACACACACACACACACACAATCCAGGAGACCAAGTCATTTCTCAACGCCTATGCTCATGTCTCGAAAGGCTCAGGCCCAGATAATGGCGGCCTAGCTTAGCTTCTCTTCTGTGAGAGTGGATCCATTTCTGGCGGCTGGGGTTCTCACCCTTCCTTTACGTATTCCTGACATTTGGCTCTTGGGTGGATGCAGTCCTGCCTCCTCAGGAAACAGTGGCTTTCTTCTCCCCAGCAACAAACTTAGCAGCTGCAATTTGTGTTGCCTTGCTCCAGGGTCAAGAGGAGAAAACATGATGGAAATAAAATGGAAATGTTGCTAGATGTGGCGGGGATATTTCTATCAAGCTTGAGCTATGGCCTATTTGTAAATAAAAGAATTATCCATCTAGGTAGGCCCTTACTTATGGCCTGTGCCTGCCATTCTAGCTATTCAGGAAGCAGAGATCTGAGGATCCTGATTCAAAGCAAGCATAGGCTGAAAAGTCCATGAGACTCTTCTCTCATTTTAATCATCAGAAAGGCTAGAAATAGAGGTATGGTTCAAGAGGTACAATGCTGGCTTTGATCAATAAACACTCAGGGGACCGTATCCTAGTCCTGCGTTGAAACCTCAGTATAAGGACAAAATAAATAAACAAATAAAATCAATCAATAAATATCTATCCTAAAAAAGAGGATAAGTTGACATGTTTTGTCCTGAAAAGTAAGAAGTATGCATTTTTTTTCCAGATTTTTGTCCCTATTTCAGATTTATGGTTAAGCATATGAATTAGAACTAATGGTCATCTCTTTACTACTTCTCTGACTCTCTGCTGGAGGTTAAGTTAGAAATAGTTCCTTTCAGCCCCTACTGATAATTTGTGCCCTGGCCTCTGGCCATAGAAGATAGGACCACCAATCCTTCAAGTTGCTTGCTATTTCTCTGGGCACAGGAATCCCCACAATAGGAAATCTTTGCTGCTTACTTTGGGAAGTTTGCTTTCCAGACTTTTAGTCACATGTATTACTCCTGCAAGAGCTCCAGCAGGGAGCTGGCTCAGTAACTATGGTTCATTTCTAATGGTTCTTCCAGTCATGACCCAAGTCAAGGGATATTTGCTTTTATAACTTGTTTAGAGATAGTTTTACTATTGTAGAAATAAAAATGGAAATGGCGCAGGAGTTTCTAAGGAAACCAGCCTTCACAAACTGAGGACCTACCACACAGGAACGCAACAGGGAAGCAGAACCATTTCTTTAATACTCCGTGGCATTTACCTGCCATTTCTAACCTATGCAGTAAGATCCCGGCGGGGCGGGGTGGGGGGGAGAGAGGGCAGAGGAGAGTGAGACAGTGGTGGCTCACATCTGTAATTCCATTTACTCAGCAGGCTAAGATCTGGTAGCTCCAAATTCAAAGCCAGGGAAGAAAAGTCCAAAAGACTTTATCTCCATTTTACCAGCAAAAATACTGAACTAGAAGTGTGGTTTGAGTGGTAAAGCACCCATTGTGAGGAAGAAAGCTCTGAGTAAGAGAATGTGAGGCTCTGATATCAAGCCTTTGAGGCGACTGACTGGACATAGAAATTTCAATTCAGAAGTCTATGCTTTGCTCAATGAGGTACAGGCAGGGTTGAATACAAATACATATGTCAGATCTAACAATAAAAATCTAAGCAAAGAGTCTTTCTGTTCCAGTTAAAACTGGTACAAACTCTGAGGCTTTTTTCCTCATTCACTTGTGGTTTTTTTTTTTTCTCTCTTTCCTTTTTGTCCAATGTAGAGACATTCCCCACTTCTGAGCTGTACCACTAGCCCTTGGTTTTTAAGCCAGGGTCACCTAATGTAGCTTCAGCGTTTAAATACAGCAGAAAAAGATAGATTTAATCTCTAACTTCCCAGGCAATGCATCAAATTTACTATCAGAAATTTAGGGCACCTAAGATGACCCAGTCCTTGCATCTGGCAAAAGAAGAATTCAGGCAACACATGAACATTAGTAAAGACGATGGGAAACTTTATTACAAAAGAAATGTGGGCCGGGAGCAGTGGCTCACACCTGTAGTCCTAGCTACCCATGAGGTTGAAATCTAAGGATCAAGGTTCAAAGTCAGCCCAGGCACAATAGGACCTGAGACTCTTATCTCCAATTAACCTCTAGAAAATGGGAAGTGGGGCTTGGCTCAAGGGTAGGGTGGATACCCTTGAGCTGAAGAGCATAGGGACAGCATCCAGCCTGAGGGGCAGGGTGGTAGCCTTGAGCTGAAGGGCTCAGGGACAGCACCTAGGCCAAGTTTAAGCCCTGTGACCCACAAAAAAGATGTGGTTTTCAGATCAGAGCATGGGCAAAAGATGGCTTATGTCATGTCCAGTCATGAAGGCGGGTAGAAGAAGGCCTTTGAAGCAGTCCAGAAGATGGGTGAGGAAGACACAGAAGGACAAGCAGAAGAACCCGAGGACCTGAAAGCTAAGGCCTTGGGGAAGGGACCCCTGGCACAGGGGAGTTAACAAATCTGGCAAAGTAAGCAGTTCCTGAGATGATGATGACCCTCGATTGCATTCTTATTAAACATCTGGGTTTTCTGTCATAGCACCTCCACCTATAGGTAGAAGCAACTTCTGTCTCGGACTTCACAAACATTAAAAAACATTTTTTTTAAATTCCTTCAGTGGCTCATTCTCTAGTTAGCCATTGTGTCAGCTGTTCCTACCTCAACTGTAAATTTGAAGTAAATGTAGCTTAGATTGCTGCCTGGCTTGATTTGTTCTACTCTTGACCTTTGTATCATCTTGAAATTAAACCAACTCAAAGAAAATAAAAGAAATATAGCAAAGAAAGAGAGCACATGGCATAGACAAGCCACAGGAAGCCAGCATGGCAGCCCATTTCTGCCATCTTGAATCTCTTTCTCTTTCCCAAGCTTGGCCTTGGGTTTAATGGGGAGAATTGGAATCTGATAGCTTTCTGATCGGTGGGTTTCCACTCTGTTTCCTGTGAGGTTGTGAGCTTTCTTCTTATTTCCTCATTTTTTTTTGTCCTTATTTCTTCATTCTTTTGTCTCCCTCCAACCCTATTTCCTGGTCACACAGGTTTTGATTTATTAACTTACCCTGCCATCTTCCATTTCTATGACCACATTTCCCTGACGGCTTGCCAACTGACCTTAAATCAGTAAGATTACAAACATAGTCATTTTTAATAGCATCAGTAAAGAACAATTTCTATTTTTATAAAAAGACTTGTGTTTGTTGTCTTTTATTTTGGTAGATTATTTTTAGGGGAAACAAAAACATAAAAACTTAGAAAGTATTGCAAAATGAATCACAGCCTACTGGTTTGACATTGAGAAATATTTGTTTATGCTTCAAACCTTACTTTCTGCTATGTATACAGAGCAAGAACTTCCAAACATCTGTAACCTCTCCTCAGAACCTGAGTTTGTGTCTGGTATTGTTGTGTGTGTGTGTGTATGTGTGTGTGTGTGTGTGTGTGTGTGTGTGTGTGTGTGTGTGTGTGTTTGCCAGTTCCAGGGCTTAAACTCAGGACCTACGCACTATCCCTGAGCTTCTTTTGTTCAGGGCTCGCACTCGGCGACTTGGCTTTTTCTGTTTGTGTAGTGCTGAGCACTGAACCAGTGAGAAACATTCTCAACTTCTCATTGTAGTTTTTTTCATTGTCTTAACCAGATCTGTTTCATGGGTATTGAATTTTCAAGCCAATTTCTATGATTTATTATTTTCATGGTATTTAGGTTAGTTTATGTGGTGTAATTCTCTCCTGCCATCTGTGTCATTGTTTTGTTTAACATCAAATGAAATTATACAGAGATAGAATTGAGAAGGAACACAGTAAACTGATAAGCAAATAGTTCAGACGCCAGAAAATCTAGTCACCTAGATCATTCCATATTTTACAGATAATGGATGCTTGCTGAATCTGGTGGCTAGGTTGTATAAACAGAGGTCAAAATTTCTGTGATGTTGCACGAATTTTTCTCAGTGGGTCTATATTTCTTTAGTAATCAGAGACTAGCAGAAGAACTTATTCAGAATGAATGATTAATGCTTATTTCTTGTGATAACCATCAGAATAAGGCAAACACAGAAGGATGACAAATGTTTGAGGGAGGTAATAAGATTATAAAGTTTCTATGTTAAACTGATTATCAAATAGCATATTTATGAAAGCATACACAAAAGACTCATTTTAAGTTACTCACAAATGATTCAATCCTATATTCCTAGCTGCACAAGAGTCTGATATCTGAGGGTCTGAGTTCAGATTCAGCCTGGACAGGAATGTCTGTGAGCCCCCCAAAAAAAACAAAACAACAACCACAAACAAACAAAAAAAGCTAGAAGTAAAGTTGTGGTTCAAGGGGGTAGAGAACTAACCATGAGCAAAACTAAAGACTAAGAACATCAGATCCTAAAGTCAAATTATAGTAAATGCAATCACTATTTTCTGTAATTTGATATGCAATCAACAAATGTATTTCTACATGTGATATGTTTATACACTATGTCAAGAATTTGAAAAAGAAAAATCCATAAAAGTACCAAGAGTAAAACGAAGATGTTAAAACACTGACTCAATGGAGTTTTATGTTGCAGAGATCTTTAGCCATCTGAGAAGTTTGTAAAGTGACAAATTCTCATTACATGCCACCACATGCATTACAATGTACTCACCCCAGCCAGCACTCATTTGTACGGAATGTTCTAGACACTTTTTTAAGGACTTCTTACCCACCACTTAGTGATGAAAAGCAAGATAGGAATCTCTAAGGAAAACAACCTAACCCTAGAAAAAGGTCATGGAGAAGCACCTTGCAAAGCTGTCTCTGGAAACAGTAAAGGCATGATCAAATAAAATGTTAATAATTCTGTTCATACACAATTTACCATGCCCAGTTGCACAGCAATCTGGAGTAACATTATTGTCTCCATTAATGTCTATATATTGAAAATTCCATTTATTTACTCTGTTTGGGTTTTTTAACCGTATTTTTTGGTCTATTCTTTTTTGGTACTGAGAATCAAACTCAGGATGTTGCACTTGCTAGGCAAGCACTTTGCCATGGAGCTACATCCTAGCCCTTAAATTATTTGCTTTGAATATATATTATCGAAAAGAATGTGGAAATGATTATTTCATTGAATATAACAACAACAAGCCGGGTGCAGTGGCTCACACCTGTAATCTTAGCTACTCAGGAGGCTGAGATCTGAGGGTCACAGTTCAAAGTCAGCCTGGGCACTAAAGTCCAAGAAACTCATCTCCAATTAACCACCAGAAAACTGGAAGTAGTGCTGTGGCACCAGGGGTAGGGTGGTAGCTTTGAGCTGAAGAGCTAATTTATCACTATTCATTAGTGATTGCAATCACAGCTGCATTCATTATAGCTAATAAATACATTTTGATTTTTTTCATTGGACTACCTTTTTATTTTTTTGCCAGTTCTGGGGCTTGAACTCAGGGCCTGAGCACTGTCCTTGGACTTTCTCAAGGCTAGAGCTTTACCACTTGAGCCACAGCACCACTTCCAGCTTTTTCTATGTATGTGGTACCAAGGAATCAAACCCAGGTCTTTGTGCATGTTAGGGAAGCACTCTACCACTATACTAAATTCCCAGCCCCTGGTCTACCTTTTGTTGTTGTTGTTGTTCCTGGAGCTTGAACTCAGGACCTTGGCACTGTCCTTGAGTTCTTTTTGCTCAAGGCTAGTACTCTACCACTTAGAGCTACAGCATCATTTCTCATTTTTGGGTGGTTAACTGAGATAAGAATCTCACAGGGACTTTTCTGCCTGGACTATGTTTGAACTACAGTCCTTAGATCACGGCCTCCTGAGTAGCTAGGATCACAGGTGTGAGCCACCCAGCAGCTAGCTTTGCTTGTTAATTTTATTTTACAGCAGAACAGGGATTTAAGCTTAGGACTTCTTGCTGTTACGTTTTGCACTTAAGGTTGGTGCTCTAGCACTTGAGCCACATTTCTACTTTGGGCTTTTTGCTGATTAATTGGAAATAACAGTTTCACGGACTTGTCTGCTTCAATTAACTTTGAACCAGGATCCTCAAACCCTCAGCCTCCTGAGTAGGGAGTACTACTGGGCTCTCTTTAGAAAATAAAATGTTCTTGTATGTCAAGAATGTTTTTTATTCCTCCTAATACTAATTCTATATACAAAATGATTGCTGTTTGATTTTTTTAATCCTTCATGTGAAATATTAGAGAATAAGTACTTATTAATGTGCCCCATACTTGCCCCAAATTTTAAAATTTACTAAGATTTAAATCTACTATTTATTCTTTGTTTTATAAGACACTCACATATTTCCCTAAATGTACATATTTGAAAGATTTTAACCATCAAATTTTGTGTTAGTCAGTAGTAAAAGAAATAGTCACTTCCAAGAAAATTAATTTAACCTTCAAACGAAATAATTAAGACATTCATTCATAAACACTTAACTGTGTGATGTGTGTGTGTGTGTGTGTGTGTGTGTGTGTGTGTGTGTGTGTGTGTGTGTTTCCTGAGGCTTGAATTCAGGACCTAGACTTTTCCCCTGAGCTTCAGTGCTCAAAGTTAGAGTTCTACCACTTATCCCACAGCTCCACTTCCAGCTTTCTGGTGGTTAAGTGGAGATAAGAGTCTCAGACTTTCTTGCCTCGGCTGGTTTTTAACCACACCCTCAGATCTCAGGCTCCTGAATAAGTACAACAACAGGCATGAGCCACTAGTGCCTGGCATAACCACATACTTCTTAATCATTTCATCTGTACAAATGATCATCAAACTGGTACAACTATGCATAGAAATGTCATAGATTCATTCCATATTTTCATAAATATGGATGCACATATGTATGCAGTAAAATCGCTTTTTCTCAGAAACAGGAAATGCATTTTAATAGCATAGGTGGCTGATGGGCTCAGAGTCACAAATGATCAACCTTTTCTAAAATTATGGTTTGCAAAATTAAGATAGACATTTATTACACCCCTTAGTGGCACTTTGAGCATGGACCAAGTAAAGGATGACGTGTTATAATTAAATGAAAACACACCTGAGTCTCTTTCCACTTATGAAACTGCTGTTATTTGACAGGACTTGGAGGGTACCAAGGTCAATCTCATTCTTCTTTGCCATTCACTCATTAAATGCACAAAATAATAAATGTTGAGGCAGCACCACAAAGTCATTCAGTTTTATATGTCTAACTTGTAGTTTAAAAAACAGAATTCTTCATTTCCATTGTAAGCTTTGACATAATTTCTCCCTTCGTATAAAATATTCATTATAATAAAGTGGGAAGACAGAGGAGTCCTGAGCACAAACAACACTGAAAACCTTTTAAAAATGGGAAGTTTAACTAGGTGTGCCTGTGGCTTATACCTGTAATCACAGCTACTCAGGAAGCTGAGATCTGAAGATCTGGGTTCAAAGCCTGCTGGAGCAGGAAAATCTGACTCTTATCTCCAATAAACTTAAAGAAAATCAGAGTGGATCTGTGACTCAAATGATAGAGTGCTGGCTTTGAGCAAAAATAGCTCAGGAACAGTGCACAGGCCCCAAGTTCAAGTCCCAGGATTGGCACACATGCACACACGCTTGCAGGCCTGCATACACTCTCTCTCTCTCTCTCTCTCTCTCTCTCTCTCTCTCTCTCTCTCTCTCTCTCTCTCTCTCTCTCTCTCTCTCTCTCTCTCTCTCTCTCTCTCTCTCTCTCTCTCTCAAAAAAAATATTGACGTTCAGAGCCTGGAGTGCAGCCTAGTGGTAGAGTGTTTGCCTAGCATGCACAAAGCCCTGGGTTCAATTTCTCAGTACCTCATTCAGAGGAAAAGTCCAAACTGGTGCTGTGGCTCAAGTGATAGAATGCTATCCTTGAGAAATCTCAAGCACAATGCACAGGCCCTGAGTTCAAGCCCTAGGACTGGCAAAAAAAGAAAAAATAATAACATTGACATTCAGCCAGGAGACTGTTACTTATGTTCATATTTGTAGCTACTCGGGAGGCTGAGACCTGAGGATGGTGGTTGGAGGCTAGGCCAGACAGAAAAGTCTAGGAGTTTTTATCCCTAATGAGCCAAGAGTTGGGTTTCAATCAGTGTGGATATGTCTAAATGAACAGGAAGAGCCCGGCACGGTTGGCTGGACGACTTGGGGACCCTGGCACTCACATCTCTTCCATTTCCAAATGTGTTTCCACGTACAGTCTAGATGGATTCTTGTCATGGATTCCTGCCACATGTTCTTTTATTCTTATAATCAATTCTGATTTTGCTTGTCACTGAGTTTCTATTTTGATAAATAAGGATTCTAACTGAAGCAAATCAGAATAAAGTCTGTGTGGAAGAAAGTGTAATAACATTTTATGGGCTTTGTCACAATATGTGCCAACAAAATATTGGGAAGATGACTTCTTTGGCTGGATGCACTGTGCTCAGACTCAAAATCAGAGCTGCAAGCATGACTCAAAATAGTGACTCACGCTCTTCATGACTTTCAACTTCTATAAAAGAAGTGGTTCCAAGTTTTTAGGCAATAAATACATGCTCAAGAAGCAAATGAAGACCATAATAACAAGCCTGCATTCTGTAAATGGAAATTTACAGAACTTATCCAGCTACTAGGCTTATGCCTAGCTACTCTAGAGATTGAGAGCTGAGGATCATGGTTTGAAGCCAACATGGATAAAAAGGTCCATGAGACTTTTATCTCCACTTTAGCTACGATAAAAGCCAGAATAAAAAAGTATAAGCATGTTTAATTATTCAGGTACTAGTGGCTCATGCTTGTAATCCTCGTTACTCTGGAAGCTGAGGTCTGAGGATTACAGTTCAATGCCAGCGTGAGCAAAAACAGTCTGTGAGAATTTTTTTTTGGCCAGTCCTGGGGCTTGAACTCAGAGCCCAAGCACTGTCCTTAGGCTTTTTCCTCAAGGCTAACCCTCTGCCATTTTAGCAACATCACCACTTCTGGTTTTTCTATGTATGATTTTCTATGTATTTGGGCATAGTGTGAACCTTATTTATCTATGAGACAGATCATTCAAGTGGTGCAAATAGGACATATTAATAATATTTGCTTACTAATTTTACTTGTCTCTCAAATTAATTCCACACAATTTCTGATATGTGTTACTTCATACTGGGAAGAGTACTTTACAACGAATTAGCTAATTCATATGTCAAAAATGTACATGGTGGTTTCTATTTATTTTGGGGGGAGGAGAGGCAAAAAAATCAAAACGTCTTTTATTTTTTACGCTGCTAAAGTCAATATTATCTTTTGTGGAAAATTTACTAATTATTTTACGTATTTAAAGTACAGGAAGATTTATTCAGGGGGAAAAGATTTGCTGAATTTAAGTTCAGGAAGCTAGTTGATGTCATAAAATTGTTCATAATTTTAACACTTTAGCACAGCATTCTGTGCATAATTAGCAATCATTCTCTTATAAAGTAAAAAGCTACCCCTAAATGTCTATCTTTAAACCTCATGTCTCCTATAAAATAGACACATAATTAGAAACACTGCAGTAATTCAGTATACTTAGAAGTACACATAACCAGGAACAGAGCAATTAATTTGTAATAAAGAAGGTGCAGGGCTGAGAGTTTGGCCTACTAGTAGAGTGCTTGCCTAGCATTCATGAAGACCAGAGTTCAATTCTTCAGTACTACATGCATGAAAAAACAAAAACAAAAGCCAGAAGTGGTGCTGTGGCTCAAAGGTTAGAGCCTTGAGAAAGCCCAAGGACAGTGCTGAGACCCTGACTTCAAGACCCCAGGACTGGCGGGAAAAAAAAAAAAAAAGAAGGAATGTAGAGATGGATTTTCTTTCAGATGAAAAACGATGTCCCCGTAGACAATTTCTATCCGTTTTGCCTAATTTGTTATTGCAATATCCTCTGACTTCTTCTTTCCCCTTTCCCCCTGTTGTCACCATTAAATGTTGAAGGCAAACGATTGAAATTGTATTTTTAAAAAGTCATTACAGTCTGACACTGGTGGCCCAAGCTTGAAATCATAGCCAATCAGAAGAATAAGAACGAGGGAGAGTGGTTTGAAGCCAGCCTAGGCAGGTAAAACCATGGAACTGTTATCTCCAAGTAACCACCCCAAAAATGGGCATGGAGGCATGGATCAAGTAGTAGAGCACTAACAGTGAGTGAAAAAGCTAAGAGACAATGCACAGGCCCTGAGATCAAGCCCCAGGACAGGAACACACACACTACAAATTGTCATCACAGAGATGTTTCAGAAATTTTCTTTCCCAGTAAATATTTGCATCAAACCTCCTTCCAGACACACAGATAATTGTTCCTGTGGCTTCAAGTTTGCATTCTAAGTCATGGGAAAAGAAACAAAAACGTTCCGCTAAAATATGTTAGGGTCATGGGGAACAGATTGTTTAAGGATTCTAGTATGTTTAAATATTTCAGAGAAGAAAATGGTATTTTATAGAATTTTCACTGAGGCAAGTTTAAAATACGATTACTTTCATTATGGCCAAATCTGGAAGATGTTAGTTGGTTTTATTCATTTTGTTTTTGTATGTGAACCGCTGATACCATCTAGGGGTCTGATTGATTTTCTCCACTAATTAAAAGATTCAATGTCAGGAAACTGCTCCGAGCAGACAGAGCAGGTTAATGTGAAATTGACATCGAGGTGCACTCACTGAACAAGGAGGAGGCCCGGCACCTGCGCCTGCTGCTCCTCTCTTGGGCTGGAGTTTATGGGGGGAGTTTCCTGGCCCCACCCCTTAGAATGTGCTCCTGGTCTGATTGGCCAAAAGATGGACGCGTGCCGCAGGGAGCGTTGTGATTGGTTCCCCAGTCCATTCTCTTCCTGTATCTTGCTTTGTCATTCCTCTTCCACTGGAAGTGGTCTCAGCTGCCATGTCACCCAAAGGCCTCAGTTCCTCACTAAGGACAGCCAACCAGGAAGCCGCCACCAGACCTTCCAGAAACACCTCTGGTTCTTCACACCCAGAAGAGATGAAGCCATTGTCATTCAACACTGAAGCCTGGAGTCTCTGAATTGATCAGCTGATATACATACTGTGATGCTTATGTTATATACATATATTTACATATGTATTTATAGATTATGAATATGAATATATTACATACGCTATGGTGGTAATCATATAAATTATAATTAAAACATCAGTATATTTTAATAATATAGTTGGTAGAACTCTACCACTTGAGCTTCAGCACCACTTCTGGCTAAGTTTGTGGCACCAAGGAATCGAACCCGGGTCTTAGTGCATGCTAGGCAAGCACTCTACCACTAGGCCAAACTCCCAGCCTGATATAGTTGGTATTTATGTAATTATAATTTATATAACTTATGTAGTTATATAAATAATATGTATTATATAATATTTATAATTAAGTATATTCATAAAGATTATTATAGTTTTATAACACAAAATTTTATTTACATACAGATATATTTATACATGTCAATATATGAGTGATACAATTTTAAATTTATATTGGAATGACTAAGTAAGCCTAGTTTACTTCAGCATTATAATTCTCTGATACACAACAACTGTTGAAGCAATAATTTTTCTGGGGTACCATGACAGTCTTTAGTTTTAGATATTGATAAGTTGATAATTTAAGGATGAGCAAGCTTAAACCAGAAAGTAAATTTACATTGTGAAAATAACCTTGCCTCAGACACACAAACAATACAAACAAGAAGACCTGAATGCATAAAAATTATAGGGACAAATCCAGAGTAAAGAGCACAGACTATAATAATTTTTAAACTCTTTACCAACAAAATATTTAGTTTTGTAGATATAGTATTATATAGTCTATAAAATGTAAAACATTATATCATATTTAAATTATAACTATAATGTAAACATATTGCTATTTTAATTGTACAAGTACATAATACATATTTTAATTATATAAGTATTAATACCATCAATATAAATACTATTCAAATGTAAATACCATAATTATCATATCATCATATAAATATACATATTTCAAGAGTGCAAGGAAATGAAACAATAACATATATTTAAAGACTTGAGTTTAAGTTGTACAAAGAAAATTATTTTCAGGGCCGGGAGTTAGGCCTAGTGGTTAGAGTGCTTGCCTAGCATGCATAGAGACCTGGGTTCGATTCCTTGGTACCACATACATAGAAAAGCGGGAAGTGGTGGTGGTGTTCAAGTCGTAGAGCACTAGCCCTGAGGAAAACAGCCCAAGGACAGTGCTCTGGACTTGACTTCAGTCTCCAAAACTGGCAAAAAGAAAAATAAACTTATTTTCAGCACACTGTCTCATGTTAAAATTCATGACAGTGTGTGTGTGTGTGTGTGTGTGTGTGTGTTGATACACATCTCCACTTCTGTTTTTTTTTAAGCTGATTAATTTTAAAAAATTGTCTTGTGGACTTTGTGTTTAGAATGGCTTTGAAATGAGATCCTCAGATCTCAGCCTCTTCAGTAGTTAGGATTATAGGCATAAACCATGTGCACGCTGCTCCAGATCAAATTCTTCTTCAAACAAGTAGGAGATGTGACTATTGCTTGACAATATTCCAGTCAGAATATTAAATGGTAATATAAAATTCCCCAAGTGAAATTTGTATTTTTGTGTGATTTGAGCAAAAAAAGTTGAGAAAGAACATGAAGCTCTGAGTTCAAGCCCCAGTATCAGCACACACACAGCGTTGGTAGTACATACAAAACAATGCTAAATGGTCTATTTCCCATAAATTAGCTTTTAATTTCTCTTTGAATTTTTATTGGTTTTGATGTGGCAAAGAAAATATATATGTTTGCTATCCTTAATTTGTTTCTAAAGAACACTTCATATAGAACTGTAGAGTAATTTGCTAATAATTTCAGAAGATGTCTTCCATTTTAAGAAGACTATCTGAATTTTACAAAACATATGTATAAACTGAAATTCTGCAATAGTTGGAACTTTTGCAACATGTCTTCTACAAAGGGCAACATTTAAAATTAAATACCACGACTAAAATATCATGACTAAAATTTGCATAGATGTTTTATGCAAATTATGCCATTGGATACTTAATGATTCATAACATTCTGAATTTGTCATAAACAGCTGCAGTACGAAAACAGTTTTTCTCACCCCTGAAAAATATTGAGATCACAATAAGGTCTTAGAGCTTTCTGGGTTTTTAGTTGCAGATTTGAGTTCCAGTCCTAATTCAACCACCTCAACTAGAACAAAAAGGTCATTACAATTCCCCAGGCTTGCTTTTCTGAATAGTAAGAATACACACACACACACACACACACACACACACACACACACGCTTATGTAAGAAACTTACATTTATGACAATGCTTCTTGATAAATATTCTGTCAAGCAAGAGGCATGCTTAGTGGAAGAACTCCCTAAATCTATCTACTCATTTAATGCTTAAAACACTAGTAACTGTAAGATTTTAGATTTTTTTTTCTTTTTTTCTTTTCTTTTTTTTTTTGCCAGTCCTGGGCTCGAGCTCAGAGCTTGAGCACTGTCCTTGGACTTTCTCAAGACTAGAGCTCTACCACTTGAGCTGCAGCACCACTTCCGGCTTTTTTCTATATATGTGGTAACGAGGAATCGAACCCGGGTCTTCGTGCATGCTAGGCAAGCACTTTAACCACTAGGCCAAACTCCCGGCCCGATTTTAGATTTTTTTAAACTTATGCCTCCATGGTAATCCATTCAAGAACTTTTCCTGGATTTACAATACAGAATCATTTCCACGGGTTTGTGTTGGTTCAGGCTGGAAATCTCAGACAGCAAGGGACTGAACTTTCTTTCTTTTTAAGTGTAATATCCAAAATCCATTAGCAGCAATCTGAATATAAAACTAGAAAATTCCTTTCCAGGCAAATAAAATAGAAATAAATTTAATAACAACAAAGTAAGTGAAGTACTAGCCAGGCACCTGTGTCTCACACTTATCATCCCAACTACTCAGATGACTGAGAGCTAAGGATCGAGGTTCAAAGCCATCCTGAGTAGGATAGACTTAGGAGACTTCAGCAAACTATCAAAAAGGCAGAAGTGGAGCTGTGTCAAGTAATGAAACACTGGCCTTGTGGAAAAGAAGCTCAGGGACTGTGCTCAGGCCTTGAATTCAAGCCCCATATCCACAAAAAAATAATAATAATAATAATAAATTTTAAATGTACTACTGGCACATGAAAGATTGCAGAATTTTGTTGGAAGTAATGAAAAGTTTAAATAAATAGGCATTTCCTGTATATAAATTGAAAAGCATTATTATAATAATAGGATTCCTTAAATTTATCTTAAGATTCAACACAATCCCAGGAGAATTACAGCCGGCTACTTTTCAGAGACTGACATGAAAGTGAAAAAGGTCTACAACAGCCAAAATAATCCTTGGGTGGGAGAGACGATGAAGTTGGAAGACTCGTCCTTCTTGACTTCCACACCACAGTAATCAAAGCAATATAATCCTGGCATGTGGATCAACAAAGCGATCACTGAAATAAAATTGGCAGCACAAAAACACACCTAAACATCTAAAGTCAACTGCAATTTTTTTGTTTAATTGATACAATTGTGCTGTCTCACTTCTTTCCCAAAGAAAGCCAAATGCCTTTCAGAACTGTGTGTAACGATGTGAGTTGAATACATAACGAATGATCCACGAGGAAATCGACTTCTTCCCTTCATCATATTTAATACGTCAGAGCGCAGATTATATCATGATCACCGCACTTACCAAGGGCACCCCAAGGTCCTTATATTACTTTCCTTCAGTTTCCCTTCCAAAACTCTCCTCTGATGTCTGTGGCCCATTCATACAGCACCATAGACCCTTCTTAGAGGCTTTGACATCAGCATGTCTTTATAGGAATTTGTAGGTCTTTATTATTGTTGTTGTTGTTGTTACAGTTAAGTAGTTGTACAAAGAGGTTTTGATTCCGCATGTCAGCTTATAGTACAATGAATCCTGTTCAGACCAGGAGTTAAGCCTAGTGGCAGAGTGCTTGCCTAGCATGCACGAAGACCCGGGTTCGATTCTACTGTACCACATACATAGAAAAAAGCTGGAAGTGGTGCTGAGGCTCAACTATTGGATCTCTAGCCTTGAGGAAGTCTAAAGACTGTGCTCAGGCCCTGAGCTCAAGCCCAGGACTGGCAAAAACAAACAAAAAAAGCAGAATCCTGCTCAGTGTCATCCTTCCACCTCCTCCCCATCCCTCCACACCCTGCCTATCCCTTAAGGACAATAGGAAATGTCTGCTGCCTGTCCCGTGGATTACTTGAGCTTCTCCAGCCTCCAGAGTGTGCTCTGCATGAGCCATGCTGCCAGCGTGCTCAGACAAACCATGGCACAATGCTCAGGTCAGCCTCCAGGCATCATACTGGCCTTCACCACAGAGTGATGATGCTACTGCTTCTCTCCAGGACCTGGATTTGACTTCCTTCTTCTTTACTCCTAGTCCCTTTGCTTGGCAGGAAGAAAATCCTGATATCCTCAACTGGGCTTGAAGTCTTCAGCACCCCTGGCCGCCACACCTTGGCACAAGAGAAGGCAAGCACACACTGCCCCATGGGCAAGAGAAAATCCTCCCTACTGTCTGTCCATGTGTTAGAGCCAACAGATCATGTGTGCATGCATGCATGCATGCATGTGTGAGGACATGAGTGCCTGCATGTATAGACATGTATGAGTGTGCCTACGTGTTTACTATTTCCAAACTCTAGCTATCTTGAGTTTGATTCTCATGTCTGCAGGTACTTGTCCAACTCCAGGAGTCTGAAAAAGAAGAAATGTCTTCTTGTGCATTTAGGATGCACAGAAATTATTTATTATAACTCAGTGGTGAGTATGAGATAAGTATATCCGTAGATTATCTGCCATCAGATTATATTTAGTAACTATTGAACTATTAAAGATATAAGGATGCTTAGAAATCATTGCATTATTTTTCACTGCTTTTTTTCTATTTTTATAAGAGAAAGTCTCCAAGTATCCAGAATACAAGATTTTGTTTTGTGCTCATAATAGCTATAACATGGAGCATACCCAAGAATTAATATTCTCACCCAAAAGATAAAAAAACTACAGGGTAAAGTTCTATACTACCAGCCAGTCAAAAAGGAACCCAAATGTAACGCAATGCTTTTTTATGAATATCTGCTCGTGCATATTTTAATTATATTATTAAAATATAAATCTCACTATAACATATATTTTTTAATTATCAAGTTCCTGTTTACTCTCAAAGCAAGACACAAAGGAAACATTTAATCAAGAGAATAGTCTGGTTGGGGTCACACAACTGATTAGACCTGCAACATTAAATTTTATGATTTAATAAAAACTGAATGATGACTAAATCCTTACCACATAAAACTGATTTTACATTCTGGTCTTTGGTTGTCAAAGATAGCTTGTTCCTCGATCAGATTTAGTTCAATGATGTAAAACGTCACATTGCAGGTGATATAAGCCATGTATAACCAGAGTTGAAGAGATAGAATAGAAATTTGAATCCATAAATCTAGAAAGGGGTTTTAGGTAGTTATTGAAGTACCTCTGTGATACTTGCTTGCAATCTTCCACTGCAGAGGCAGAGCTACGAAGAATCAGGATAGGAGGCCAGCCTGGGGAATGGGAATGTTATTGAAATTCTATCTCAAAAACAGATCAGGAGCTAAATGTGGTAATGCTTGCCTGTGAGATAGACATCACAGAATCCCACACCAAGGTCAGCCCTGGGTAAAATCTTGAGCCCTCACAACTATGTAACTAAAGAAATAACTGAAGAACAAATACAGGGGATGGAATGCTTGCCCTTGCAAATGGACTCTGAGTTCACTTCTCTGTACTGACCACAAAGTACAACAACCACAAAAAGCGCGTACTGCAAACATCAGTCCCATTTTGATGTATCCTACTAAAGGATGAAGGTTTACCCATTCGATGATTCATTTAAGGCATACACCTTTATTCCATTTTTATAATAAACTAAATTAAACTTCTGTACTGGGTTAAAGATTCATGTGAAGATGGGGAATGAAAACCACAGAGCTCAGAGCTGAGACATGGAGGAGAACATTCTGGATTATTCTGAAAACAAGTAATTGAATTTTATTTGCATAAAGGCTATATAAAAGAGTGTACAGGAAATAAAGAAGTGGAGTGTAGTTCAAATGATAGTAGGTCAATCTTGGGGGGAAAAAAGGCCAAGGGAGAACTCTTGGCTCTGAGTGAGTTCAAATGCCAGTGACAACACAAAAATAAAAATTAAAAAGTCTCAATGATTCAAAAATGGGATATAGAAAACCTCTCTTTCAAGCTGGGCATTCCCTAAGCCATAATATACAAACAAATCTCTCAGGGACATGGGAAGTACTCAAGAAACAAAACCAAATCTGTCTTCCATTACTATTATTTCTAGAGTAGAAAATAAGACAAATAATTTTGCCTCATGGTGTCTCTTTATGGAATCTTGATTTTTCCTTCATGTACTGTACACCATTTAGCAGTATTAATTGGCTTATTTCCTTAGTAACCTAAAAGTAGCTACAAGAATATTATACAAAATCATCTTGTACCAAAGCAAGCAGGATATTTGTGAAAGGAGAAATTCTTGTATAAATTATGTCACATAGCCTGAAACAAAATTAGGAGACAAATTTCTGCTTACAAACTAGAGGAAAAGTTCCACTTTTATGTAAGCATAGAACATAATGAAAAAATAATTTTACATATTTATGTTATTGTCAAAAAATATGTAATATATCAGGAAATACATATATGTATGCATATGTATGTATCTTGATGGACATTGTAGATATGTATCTCAATATACATATATATAATCTATATTTAGACATCTATCTATTTAGATATATTCTGTATCTATCTACATTTATGTAGCTATCTAGCTATAAATAGAAATAGATATAACTTGATATCTCTATATAAATATATACCCTAATATATAATTTCCCATATATATGTATATGTATATAACATTTGTACTTATTTTTTTTGCTAGTCCTGGGGCTTGAACTCAGGAACTGATTACTGTCATTGGGCTTTCTCAAGGCTAGTGTTCTACCACTTGAGCCACAGCACCACTTCTGGCTTTTTCTATATATGTGTACTTATTGTGCACATGTATATATGTATATATGTGTATATATGCATATATTTTCCATATATATATATATATATATATATATATATATACTATGTGGCCCATATAAGATATATATTCATCTCATATGTATCAGGTATATTCTGTACCTATATTATATGTATATATATATATATTCTTTTTAAACTCAAATTTTATGCTGTCAATACCACAGCGTATTTTTTTGTGAAGATCAAAAATAACTCCCAACTGAACTCATTACTCCTGACAGCACCTTATTTGAGGAAACATTACATCATGATTGAGCCCGAAGTTTCCCCTCACAAAGCAGATTCAAAGCTAGAAGGAAATTACATCTTGCATTTTATATTCCCATTTCTAATCACTAATTTCTTCCATCCAGTTTGAAAACGATGAACGGTGGAATTGAGAAATTTCATTTTCCAGAAACCTGCTCATATAAAAAAGCATGCATCACCTTGTCCTCAGAAGGAACCTCGCTTCTGTGTAGCAGCATTTGCATAGCTTCCAAAGACAAAAAGGCAAGTTATCTTTCTTTATGTCCAAGGGCCAGAGTTTCTTTCTGCCTTTAGAATATTCCCCACATGGCCACACATTCTGCAGGAAGTGACTCAGGCCAGAGACTCCCATAGTTCGGGTTGGTTTATCTTCAGTGAATAATTGTGAGTAATAGGTACACATAGCTAGTGTGTGTGTGTGTGTGTGTGTGTGTGTGTGTGTGTGTGTGTGCGCGCGCGCAACACTTGGGGCTTGAACTCAAAGTCTGCATGCTGTCCCTGAGTTTTTTTTTTGTTCACAGCTGGTACTCTACCACTGGAGCCACAGCTCCACTTCTTTTTAGTTTTTTTTCTATTCCTAGAGCTTGAACTCAGGGCCTGAGCACTGTCCTTGAGCTTTCTGAAGGCAAGCACTCTACAACTAGGCCAAACAAACTCCTGACCCTCACTTCAGGCTTTTTTTTTTTTTTTGCCATGCCTAGGGCTTGAACTCAGGGCCTGTGCACTATTCTTGGGCTTTTTCAAGGCTAGAACTTGAGCCACTTGAGCCACAGTACCACTTCTGGCTTTTTTCTAGGTATATGGTATCAAGGAATTGAATCCAGGTCCTCATGTCTGCTAGGCAAGCACTCTACAACTAAGCCAAACTCCTGGCCCCTCGTTCGGGCTTTTTGATGGTGGAGTTTTTTGATAAGAGTCTCACAGATTTTCCTAAACAGGCTGACTTTGAACCTGGATCCTCAGATCTCAGCCTCTTAAGTAGCTAAGATTACAGGTATGAGCCATGAGCACCTGGAACAACGCATCCTTTAACAATAAATATCTTCTGGGATGGGAAAAACAAAGCCATTCAAATAATGCGGTTTTGTTTCTCTCACCCTCTCATCTTGGACTTCAATTTTGGTGCTGCTGTCTTCCAGTCGCAGATAAGGGTTATTTGCTCTTACTTGGAGACCTTCTGTCTTTTAGATTTCACTCTGATTCAGCTAATCTGAACTGCTACATTATTTCTTTACTACATGATTTCACTTAGTAGAAATTAATCAACTTTATTATTCTTGAAATCCTTGATATAATTATGTTTCCAAACCTGAAAAACCTTAGTTTTGAAATGTATTTTAAAGTAAATTGAGGGGCCAGGAGTTTGGCCTAGTGGTAGAGTGCTTGCCTAGCATGCACAAAGACCCAGACTCGATTCCTCGGAGCCACATATATAGAAAAAAAGCCAAAAGTGGTGCTGAGGCTCAAGTGATAGAGCTCTAGCTCAAGCCCAGGACTGGCAAAAAAAAAAAAGTAAATTGAATTCACTTTAAAAAATTGCAAAATCATCCCCTCACCTTTATCTATATCCTATTCAATATTGGTACAGGCCAGATTCAAAAACTGATTTAATAATATGTGATTTGATAGTGACATGCTAAAGCCCAGAAGTTGAGGTGTGGCTCAAGAAATAGAGTTCCAGGCTTGTACAAAATTTCCAAGAACACCAGAGGCCCTGGTGTGTGTACATGTGCACACACACACACACACACACACACACACACACAAAATACAGAAAAAAGTAAAATTAATTCTTCTTTGTATTTCATATTAAGAAGTCTAAAAGCAGAGAAACTTAGAATTGAGTTAACAGAAATTTGGCATCCATCTTCCATAATCCTTGTTTCTCTCCGTCTCTTCCTTGTCTTTGTCTCTGTAGGTCTTCTCTTCTCCCAGAAGATAATGTCTAAACGCTGACATGCTATGTCCCTTTTACAATGGGAGAAAAAATATCAGTGTCCCCTCCTGCCAACATGAGAGCACTGACTCACCCCTAAGCCAGTCCTCAGAGGCAGTCAGAAGGGACCTTCTGCGCGTCCCTCGTGCCCTCGTGGGCTTGAAGCAGGGGTGCTGACAGAGCTTTATCCATGGCTATTTCTTGAAGGACACTTGCATTGAAAGTAACAGAGATGATAAAAACAGTTTTTCCAGCTGCTGCAGAGCAGATTTACTTACGTCCTTCAAAGCTAGAGGTGCTGTTTGCTTGAGAACTCCAAAGCATACTCTGTATCTCTAAGTATGTGTTTGGAGGTAGACAAGTACCACCAGCATATACATGCATGAATGTGCACACACACAATTCAACAAAGTAACACTGTCACACACACAGACACACACACACACAAGCTCACACATATATTCAACACAGTCTCTTGCATATTCATTCACAATCTCACACTGATACCTCACACTGAAGGTAGAAGTGTAGAAGGTAATAAAATATCTGATTCATCTTTTCATCCAATACCACTATGATTTGCTTTTGAAGTTTCTTTTGTAAATTTACTCATGTTTTGTGTTTCTTACTCTTGTGGGTCAATGGGAAATTAGTTAAATAGTTGTTCTTTGTGAACTTCCATTTATTTGCTTCAAGTAATAACAAATTGTACAAAACACTAAAGTAATATTTAGACAAAAGTACAATGTCACTATAGATTAAATACCCCTTCTTTCCTTATTTTCTTCTGACATAGCTTGCAATTTTTTGTCTGCTTTTGTATTATACATTTCATAGTTTTCACAAACGGAAATAAAACGATGGAGAAGTTTTGCAATAGTCAAGCCCAAGTTCAAGTCTGGGAAAATCATTATTGTGCTCCAATTTCTGAAAGAAGACACAGTTTTTGATCAAATGTGTAATTTCCTTGATTGTTCAATACAGTGGATTATGGACAGAAGTCAGAACTTACTGTGCAAAGGCCTTAGATTAAAAATGACTCATTACCCATTCTTAAATGTCTGAGAAATGGAGAATTTTAGAAAAACTATCTCAATAATAGAGACTGCTAAATTTGTCAAGATTTTTTTTCTCTGTACACTAGATTATTTTATTTTGAAAATCATAGCCCTAATGTTCTTCTGACAAAATTTCATAGACATAAGATAATTGAAAGTAAGATGCAATTTGCCATTTCTTTTTTGTGCTAGTACTGGAGCATGAGCTCAGGACATCACTTTTCATTCAAGCCTAGTGCTCTACCACTTGAGCCACTCCTCTCTTTGTCATATTTTTGTTAACTGGAGGTGAGAGCCTTATAGGCTTTTCTAGTTGAGCTGGCTTCAAACTTTTATCCATAGACCTCAGAAAGCTAGGATTACTTGTATGAGCTACCAGTGCTTGGTAGATTATCTGTATGAAAGCATTTCACCAAAAATATTTCACATCCTACTAATTATGGTGTTTCTCAACTTAGTGTTTACTTGGTTTACTAACTGTATAACATCCTATTGTTACATCATAGAAGACAATATTAATAATATTGATAATAGATATAGCATAGGAAAGAAGGAAAAAGTATCTCCAAGAGATTGCTTGTGGATGTCAAAGCAAATCAGACAGAGAACAGAAGGCCCTGAATCTATTTTACTCAGAAGAAGGGAATTAGTTTGATTTCTATCACTGCTTAAGCCATAAATCTGTAAAGCATCCAGCATCTTCTGGGAGCTCACCCAAACTGGAAAAATAAGGCTGGTCCTTTGGAATTTGATGGCATTCCTTTCCAGTATGCAATCTCTTCCCGAGCTAGTGATGGAAATGGATGCTGGAAACAGAAGAAAAAGTTTAAGAGTAGGGACTGCAGCGGGTGATGGTGTGAATCAACAATGTAAAATAACTTATTTTCCTATCTAATTACCATAAGCATTCATAATGGTCAGTTTGAAGGATAATTAAGTGTGAAAAGTGAGCCACCAGAGAACAGAGATTAAAAGTAAATCATATGCTTGTCTAATTATTATTTGAGTAGAAATTAAACCTACCCATTAACAAACACAAATACTTATTTTAATTAGACATCAGCAAAGTCAGAAACCAAGCTGTTTGCTTGCATAGATGTATGTGTGTGTGTGTGTGTGTGTGTGTGTGTGTGTGTGTGTGTGTGTGTGTGTGTTTGGTTCTGGGGCTTGAATTCAGGGTTGAGGCATTGATCCATTATTTTGCTCAATGCTAGCAATCTATCACTTGAGCCACAGCCCCACTTTTTTTTTTCGGTAGTTAATTGGAAATAAGAGTCTCATAGACTTACAGACTTTCTGCTTAAGGCTGGATTTTAACCACAATCTGAGATCTTAGCATCTTGAGTAGCTACGATTGCAAGAATGAGCCACTAGTTCCTGGCTTTAAACAGATTTTTATTGTGGAAATTCATCATCACATTGATATATCTCTGAGGACCTAGGCTGCAATCAATAATAAATGGGAATTAAAAACTTACATTTTTTTTTCTCTTTTTTGTAAGTTAAAATTTTGAGAGCATTGCATTCCATTTTGTTTTTATCTGCCAAAGGTAAGCTATTTATCAGTATCTGATATTTTTAACTGAAACTAAGAAGATTGTTAAGAAAAGTAAATTTCATTTAACTGTTAAAATATTTATTGTTACTGGGTACTGGTGGCTCACACTTGTAATCCTAGTTACTCAGGCAGTTGAGATCTGAGGATTGCAGTTTGAAGCTAGCCAAGTCAGACAAATCAAAGAGACTCTTATCTCCAATTAACCACCAGAAAAGTTACAACTGGAGCTGTGGCTAAAGTGGTAGGGTGCTACCCTTCAGTATAAAAACTTAGCAACAGTACCCAGGATGGTAAAAACTAAACTAAACTAGCTAACTTTAGTTTGCATTTCTTTTAGCATCAAAATCCTTGAATTTTAATGCACAAATGTTTTTATTAACCCTGAGGATCAAAAGGGAAGTCTTCTTTCTCTTTTTTATATGTATATGCATGAATTTATCAACTACTGAAAGCACTGTAGCTGCTTTGTTTGGAGGCAAGTATGCAGCAGCGACAGCTAAGTACTTTTGTGAACATAACTTTAAGAGTAAGATTCTCTCATCTGGAAAGAATGTGTTGAGTTTGTGTGGAATTGCTCTGCGTTTACATCGTTATGGCCCCATGAGGCACACTGACTGGCAAAGGCTAAGAAATGTTGCAGAAGCCTCACGACCTTCCGTGTCAACACTCAGTGTCACCATTCCTGATTTTCTGAGGGTGTCTCTGCCAACTTTCCACTTTGTGTCCAAAAAAAAGTCATTCAGGGGTTTTTGTCCAGTGGATTAAGTGGCAACACATTATCTCAATTTTTCTTCCTAAAATGTCTTAATCTTTATCCACATTCATCACTATTATTTTCTCTGGCTGTGGAATTCTGTTTAGATTTTAACACTTGAAAAAAATAAGTTAATTTGAAAAATACAGAGAGAAAAATGTGGCCATTCATGAACGGACAGGTTAATTGTGATGCACAGGACAAGGGGAAATTATTCAATAGCAAAAAAAAAGTGATCTATCAAGCCGTTAAAACCCAGTTCTGCTGGGCAAGTGTCAAAGGGAGGTGGAGGATGGTGACAGTGGAGATTGCGGAGATAAATTTGCTGGGAATCCTTTATATGTTTCCATAAAGATAAAGCAATTATGCTTTTGAAATTGTTTTTAAAAAGGGTGGAATGGGTAAAGGACAGAGAATGAAGGTTAGATTGTTAGAGAACATTGTACACAATCCGTATTAATAGGAAAGCCAGTCTTCTTTATATTTGTAAGTATTCATACTCATTACAGCTCGCACAACAAGATAGGCTAATGTAAAATCCTTAAGTAAAGATGGAAACTTAAGGGGCCAGGAGTTTGGCCTAGTGGGAGAGTGCTGGCATAGCATGCGGAAAGACCAGGGTTTGATTCCTCAGTACCACATACCTAAAAAAAAAAAAAAAATAAGCCAAAAATGGTGCTGTGGCTCAAGTGGTAGAGCTCTGGCCTTGAGAAAATCCAAGGACAGTGCTCAGGCCCTGAGTTCAAGCCCCAGGACTGGCAAAAAAGAAAAAAAAAAAACCTAGCTAGCAAACTTGATGTTGTCCCAGAAATATTCTGGAAACGAAGAATTTGTGTTGAGAAAGAAGGGCTGTGCCCATTGGTTCACACCTGTAACCTCCAGCTACTCAGGAAGGGAAGAGTGGAGGATTGTGGTTAAAGGATATTCTAGGCAAAAAAGTAGAATCTTAGTGTTTGTAATGTGGGCATGGTAGTGTATGCCTGTCATCTCAGCTAAGCAACAGAAAAAAATAAGAGGATTGTGGTCCAGGCCAGAAGGAAAAAGAAAGAAATAAAAGAGTTACATGCATCAAAAGGTCTGGTGAATGTGATTGAGTTATAAGAAAATACCCCAATCAAAAAATCAAGAAATAGATAAATACATGTTTTACAAAGTACAAATGTACCCATTTTAATCCTACACACTGAACTTTCCCTGATACAAAAGACAATCTTTGTTATACTGGACAATACAATTTTTGATGCAAATGGAAAGCTAAGTAACTTTACCATTCTTTAAGAATATGCCAAATAAAACAATGAGCTGTCCTTAATAATGTCTAGAATGGCTAAACATAAAAACAAATATGACATTCAGTTGTGTGGGTGAACTGACAAGCTGGCTTGTCCTTCTTAAAGCATAGATGTAAATATACATCAGTGAAATCATTATCTCACAGAGCATGCTCTAACTAAACATGCACTTACAACCCCTCTTTCCCTAAGATACTTTCCCAGGTAAAATGAATGTATATGTGCACCAAAGAATTCATATAAAATGTTCATAGCAATATTATTTGTGATGTTCAAATTCATAACATCTAAGTATTCTTCAACACTGAGAGGCATAAGTATACTGTACATTTGTGCAATAGAATACCTGATGACTATGGGAAAAAATGAAACGAGACTATATGCAAGTACAGGGAAAATATTTGACTTCCTCTTGAAGATGCTGTCTTAAAAAATAAAAACAGGAGCCGGGCACAGTGGCTCACACCTGTAATCCAGCTACTCAAGAGGCTGAGATCTGAGGGTTATGGTTCAAAGCTAGCCCAGATACTAAAAACCATGAGACTCTTATCTCCAGTTAACCTCCAGAAAATGGGAAGTGGGGCTGTGACTCAAGGGGTAGAGTGGTAGCTTTGAGCTAAAGAGCTCAGGGACAGCACCCAGGACCAGAGTTCAAGCCCCATGACCGAACAAAATTAATTAATTAATTAATTAATTAGATGAAAACAGGGGCCAGGAATGTGGCCTGGGGGTAGAATGCTTGCCTAGCATGCACCAAGCCCTGGGTTCGATGCCTTGGTGCCATGTCCTCAGAAAAATCCAGAAGCCATTCTGTGGCTCAAGTGGTAGAGTGCTTACCTTGAGAAAGCCCAAGACAGTGCCCAACCTTGAGTTCAAGCCCAAGGACTAGCAAGAAATAAAGCAAGCAAACAAACAAAAAATATTTGACATTTGATTTTGATTATTCTATCCTTTACAGTCAGTGATCAAAATTTACAATCCTCAGAATTAGCAATCCTTCCGTCCATTAGCAATCCATTATGGTTAGGGTTTGGGGGTGATGAAGGATTTTTCAGATCATTATTGGGGAGCAGGAGGAGTGAGTTCTTCAATCATGACGTAGCTTAAGCCTGTCTGGTGCCAGGGGCTCATACCTATAATCCTAGCTACTCAAGCTACTGAGGTCTCAGGATCATGATTCAAGCTATCTTGGGAAGAAAAGTCCATGAGATTTATCTCTAATTAATCACCAACAAGACATGACAATTACTGTCAGCTACATGAATTGAATTCTGCAAAGAATCAGAGAGAGAAGAGCTTAGTTATAATAAACAATCAGAAGTTCTGAGGTCTTTAGACATAAGTTGTTGCTATTGTTGTTTTTAATCAAATCCCTCTGAACCCCAATGCTTAAAAGCCTTTATTGTAAACACATTTAACTTCAACCTTCAAGTGGAAAATGAAAGTTTATAACCCCCTTATAGACAATAGACAAATCCTCTCTTATTTTGTTAACCATTCACCTTCAAAAAGATAAGGTTAAATTCTACATATCACATTTACTTTGTACCCTATCCAAGAATATCTGAAAAAAATTCATATTTTCCTTTTGTCCAGAAGGCCAATAATGCCAGCATCACCTTGTTCATAATAGATTTTTTTTAAAGTTTCTCTTCTGGATAGGCTTTCATTAAGTTGCCTAGAAAAGTGAGAATGCTATTTGGTCATTCTTGCCCTACATTCCAGAATACATGATGGCAAAAAAAAAAAAAAAAAAAATCTAGTTCTTGTCCCTGCCACGTAGACACTTTCTGCACTCACTGTAAGCTTTTAGTTTATACCAGAACTTGAAGTGAGGTTCTTAGTGGGTTATCAAACTCTTATGAGTTAGCTGAGGGAGTGAGAAGTCCAGGCCACCACTCTTCTGCCTCCATGCTGCTCTGGAAGCATGGATTTTCTGGAAACAGTTGACTAAAAGCTCAATACTTCAGACTTCAGCCTCTCCCCCTCTGCTCCCTGTGTAGTTAAGTGCTTCCATGTGTGAGGCAAGCCGAGCATTCAGTTCAGCTTTTGCCTCGGGCTGATAAAGAAAATCAAGTTTTTCTTGCACAAGTCACAGGGAGAGAAGGGAAGTGCAGTTTTGACAGCTCGTAGTGAAAACAGGAGCACGTTTAGATTACATTACTTGAAGGACTTAGATCCAATCAATCCACACACTGAAGTCACATTTCCTCTCAGTTATTGTTTTGTTTTTTTTTTTCTCACAGAGCTACCAAATGATTCTGGAGACAATGATTTGATTATGCAGCTATAAAAAATATCTACAAGAAATGTACTGGATATTTTTAGTTCTCACAAGCTTAGAATTCTAATGTCTCTAAGAATAAATGATAATGTTAGAGCCACTGATACTGTATTTGTTTTTAGAGAATTTTGTAATACTCTAACAAGAAGCCCAAAGTCTTGCAGGCTTTCCTGGCTGGGCGGCTTCCAACCTCGATCCTCAGATCTCAGCCTCCTGAGTCACTAGGATTACAGATGTGAGCTATGAGCTCTTTGCTTAGGTTTTAGTTTTATACATAGCAAGTTCTACTTCCAAAAGAAAGAAGGAAGCCACTTTCCTCAGTGATTTAAGATGCATTGTACACAAACTGCCATGTTGAAACCAAACCCCTTTGTACAACTACTTAGAGATTTTTTAAATGCTTTATTGTGACTATAAAGGTGATATAAAAAAGGTTACTGTTTCATAAGTCAGGTAATATGAATGTTTCTTTTAGGACAATATCATTCCTTCCTTTGTTCCTTTTCTCCTAGTTTTTCCTTCTTGTCACCATCCACAAGTTTTATAGCTCACGTCCAACATAATATCTAGTGATAACCAGTGCTACATTTGTTCACTTATGGGTCAACATAATATCTAGTGATAATCACTGCTACATTTGTGCCCTATCTTAACTATCACCCCCCAGCAGAAAAGTTAACAAATGATGAAAAAAGAAAAGAAACCTGTCTAGTTTCCATTTTCTGGAGTTCATTTCAGTAAATAGTTTATGTGATCTGAAGCACATTGGCATTGCATCTTTGTGTTCCTCCACTAAAAGTAACCTCCTTTGGTCTCAGTGTGTGTGGACACCTACAATTCTGTACATTTATTTTAGATTTAGCTCCCACATATGAGAGAAAACATGCATCATTTGTCCATCTGCGCTTGGCTTACCTTATTTAACATGATGACATCCTATTATTCTTTCTAATGGTTGTGTAAATTCTTAAAAGCAATTTTTAAAACAAAAATAAAAAGTAGTAATATAAAAACAGTAAAGAAAGATAGTTAAAAAAATTTAAGTAAACTAAGAATGAAATCATGGTGACTACCTGGGGAAGAGATGTTGAAGACAGCGTTTGGAGAAACAGTCACTTCACTGCAGCATGCACATGAGACTTTGTTTCAGGTCTTTTAGACATAAATGTTGACTGTAAAGAGTAATCAAGGGAAGCCTGCCCATTCTCAAGAATTTTCAGAGAATTGCTCAAGTCCACTGCTTTTATCTTGAATGTGACTGTCATATTCAAAAAGATGACCAACATGATTATAGATAGAAAGATAGATAGATAGATAGATAAATAGATAGATGTGTGCTTCCATATGTATTTGCATATACATATACTATTACAGTGGATTATGTATTTTTTAATTTGCAAGAAAAATGTTTTTGTAAGCTAAAATGCATATTTTTATTAAAAATTACTATTACCTAAAGACAATAAGGTCTCCTTAGCTTGGTTTTTGGTTTATGTGTGTACGTGTGTGTGTGTGTGTGTGTGTGTGTGCGTGTGTGTGTGTATGTGTGTGTTAATCCTAGATTTGAACTCAGAGTCGACCAACTCTGTCAGATCCACGTGCAGCTTTTTGGTGATTAATTGAAGCTAAGAGCCTCACAGGCTTTCCTGCCCAGGTTGGCTTTTGAACCACAATCCTCAGAACTCAGTTGTCTCCTGTATAGTCAGAATAAGCAGCATGAGCCATCAGCTCCAGCTAACTCTTTGTTTCTCTATACCTTTCATGTATGTATAGATCACAAAAAAGACGATACAAGACATTCTGTAGATTTTTGTTTTTTGCTTCTGCTGGCACTGGATTTGAACTGATGGTACTGGAGCTGGCTCAGCTTGCTCGCTCTACTGGTGTTCGACCACTTGAGCCGGGACTCCAGCCTTTTTATTTGTTAGGAAGTGGAACCTCTTCGACTTTTGTGCCTGGATTAGCTTTGATCTTTGATCACCCAGTTCTTAGCTCCCTGACTGGCAGCCACTTGTAGCTGACTGGCAATGTATAATTTTAACAGTAACCATATAGAATTTTATAACCTTTAGTCATATACAATTTATCCTTATGTGTCATTAAAAATACATTTATCATTTAGTTATGTATCATGTCTGCAAAAAAAACAACATTTGACCTTAAAAATAAAAACTCAAACAACTTTGTGGCAGGATAACCACAGAACTTGGGAATCTAATAAAGTTTTTGCAGGATTTTTATTAGCATTTAGGCTACTAGTTGAAACTACTTCCTTTCACTTCGTTTTAGTATAATTGTTGAAAAACTTGTTATTTTTACTGAGGAACATGAGGCTGGGAATTGAGTTAAAGAAGAAAAGAAAAAGAATGTAAAAGTTGTAGCCACAAAGGAATGAAAAGTTCAATGAAAAGAGCAGATACTTGAAGACATCAACCAATATAAACTGCAAAGAATAACTGCAGCCATTGGAAAAATACAGGTCCAGAGGTCCTTGAATTTAACTCCCAAGATTCAGTAAAACTTCTTATTTATGTCCTGTATAATACCTCAGGTACTGTGTTGTCTTCAGCACGTGGATACTGATGAAGGAATGGGAGCACTGTTCTAGGCCAGCCCAGATATGCAAGTTCACAAGACTCCTTTGGTAATGGCTGTGTCTGGTTCATGCCTCTTGTTCCTAGAGACACAAGAAAACATAAGTAGGAGGATTGTAATCCAGGTCAACTTAGACATAAAACAAGACCCAACCTTGAAGATAACTAAGTTAAAAGGAGTTGGTTGTGGGCTCGGAGTTTGCCTAGCGTTAGAGTGCTTGCCTAGCATGCACGAAGATCCAGATTTGATTCCTTAATACCACATAGAAAAAAGTCAGAAGTGGTGCTGAGGCTTAAGTGGTAGAGTTCTTGCCTTGAGAAAGTCCAAGGACAGTGCTCAAGCCCTGAGCTCAAGCCCAGGACTGGCACAAAAAAAAGAGTTGGTTGTGGGGCTTGAGTGGTAGAACACATACCTAGCAGCTACAAAGCCCTGAGGTCAATTCCCAGTACCATCAGGACCATGAACAAAACAAATGAATCCAAATTGACATTTTTATTGCATACAAAGTAAAAAAATTCATGCTTTTGGCACTTTTTCATCACTATAAAATCAAGGAAAACACCAGCCTTTCTAGGAGCCACTTGTGATTGTTATAGCTTTGAAACTACAATAAAGTTTACATATATATTTATATAGAGAGAGAGAGAGAAAGAGAGTATATATATATATATATATATATATATATGTAGAGAGAGAGGGGGGGAGCAAAAATCTAAATCACACTCTTACAGAAGGGATAGACGGAGCTACTTGTATCGTAGTAATCCATAATTACAAGGATGTCTCGTTTTGCCAGGACATGGTGACATTTCAACAAATAAATGCATAAAGTCTCACCTTTGCATGACCTGGCCCTAAGTATGTTTTCTCTGGCCCCATCCCAGCTTATTACTGTCAAGAGAAAGGCAGCTGTTTCATTCCACTCAGATCTGATCTGCCATGCCATCAACGGGGAGAGAATCCAAAGGAAAACTCTTCATTTTCCTTCTCTGAAAGGCCAGTACTGTAAGCTTTTTTTTTTTGTAGATAGACCAATGAATTCATTCAAAATAAAGTACTGCTTTTCTCTTCCATAGCTTTTTTTCTCATATTGTACAAGTTGATTGAAAATGTCCTTGTCCCTGGCTTCAGTTTCCTGTTCTCAAAATGGCTTTAAAGTGGATGAAGTCTCATTACAGACTGAAAGGATGCAAGGACACTGAGAGGCCTGGAATCAATGGGATGTACAGAGGCTGGGGGAGAGTTACACGGTCAGAGGTAAATTATTCAAATGCAGCTGAAGGGTCTCTGATGACCAGGAACACAGAGAGATTGGCAAATTACTTAGAGCAGCAGTCATCATCACTACCTAAGCCTATTCTTAAGGCTTCCAATGGAAAGACAAGAATTAACAAAGAAATTAATGGGAGTGGGAGTTCCTGGTTGTGTGTGTGTGTGTGTGTGTGTGTGTGTGTGTGTGTGTGTGTGTGCCTCCAAGGCTTAGGTTTGAACTCAGGGCCCAGGCACTGTCTCCAAGGTTTTTTGATTATTTAGAGGTGAAAGTCTCACAAACTTTGTTACCTGGATTCAAACTGGAATCCTCAGACCTCAGCCTTCTGTGAAGCTTGGATTATAGGAATGAGTCACTGGTACCCAGTTCAAAGAAATTAATTTTTGAGCCACAAGGTGGATGCAAGACCTGGAAACATTAAAGTAAAGGGAGAAAGGGAGGGGAGATTTAGGGTTTACTGAGTGGTTTTCCTACACAGATTCTCAAATCCTCATCTCTGGCTTTCTATTAAAATACAACTGAGAAGTAACTATGGACCAAGTACTAGCACAGGGGCAAAGCAAAAACCAGCTAGCGCAGGACAAACAGAAATGATCATTTTTTATATAAAAGTAAAGATAATCAAGATGAATAATCTATCTTTTGCTCTATCTCTCTTTCTCTCTGTCTACCATCTATCTACTATTGTGAGTACTAAGTATGAACTCAAGGTCTCTTACTTGCTAGGCAAGTACTCTACCATCAAGTAGAAATATTTCACTGGGTGCCAGTGGCTCATCACAGGAATCCTAGCTAGTTAGAAGGCTGAGATCTGAGGACAGGTTCAGAGCCAGCCCAGGCACACAAATCTTTTATCTCCAATTAACCAACAGAAGCTGGACATGAAGGTATGGATCAAATGCTAGAATGCCAGTCTTGAGCAAAATGCTAAGGGAGATTGTTCAAGATCCAGTACTAGTGCATACACAGGCTTGCATACATGCTCGCACACACACAAAAAGGATGATGTCAGTGTTACAAAAAATTACTCAAAATAGTCATTTATTATCATGACTCATGTATTTTTAATAAAATATGAAAAACAGATTACTAAGAAAGCATATCTACACTATATAAATTCTACAAAGCTTTAAATATATGCAATATGCATATATAAAATTATATATGAGCTATATAATATGCTATATGTTGTGCATATATACTGTATGTGTATACTATATAAAATATATACAGTATATATACTTCATATATGGTATACTGTGTATACCATATTTTGTGTATATAGTATATACACTGTAAATATATGCATACAGTATATAGCATACATGTTTATACTACATATATTATATAGTGTATACAGTATACATACAGTGTATAATACATAATATACAGTGTGTTTATACTGTATATATTACATAATGCATATAGTATATATACAGTCTATATACATTTTGTATATGTACTGTATAATATATAGTATAAGTTCATTGTATGTATTCTATATAAATACAGTACATATCTGCTATATACTACATACTGTATATACAGTATAGAGTATATACAGGGCATATACTCTATTCTTACATGCATTTAGTCAATAAAACATGGTATGATGCCTCTTTCTCACAGTATCAAATCACTAGTAACAACTGGGAATATGTAATAAAAGGTACTCAGTTCGGTTCAATATAAGAACATTTTTGTTTCAGGACAGACTTTATTCTGTCTGAAAGCCTTAAGCTTATAAAGTAAAAACATCTGTTTTCCATTTGTCATAACTTTTTAAATGTGTGATAAATATTAGGAGAAGATAAATACTTCTCTTGTGTTGTTATATATTTTTGTCTTTCAAGTATCTTTTGTTGGGAGTGATTTAAAGATAATATGAAGCAGTATGCTACATTCTGAAATCTAAAAGAATAAGATATAATCCTTCATCTTCAGAGAACTCCTTGTAAGGAAAAGGTAGGAATTAACTTCTAGAACACAAAAATAGTTTGGACCTCTATAATAGGGTAAAACAAAAAAATGGTGACAACATAACGGTACAATAGACATTTGGGCTCTGAGAAATGGAAAAACCATATGCCTTAACTGGAGTAACTTTTGCGATTGCATTTTAACAAGTCCAGATGTACCAATGATTCTGCAATTGTTGAATTCAACACTATACCAGATCATAACAGACCCTGGACTTTCCCTGTCTCCAAATTGTCTTTTTCAGCTTGTTCAATATTTTAATCTCCTAGACTTGCTCTTTGATGAATTCAAGATGATGGTGAAATTTTAAATTCTCCTTATACTGTCCAAATACAGCTTCACCCTTTCCTCTTGTATTCTTTATTCAAATATTAAGAATGCTTTCTGTGACACCACCCAGAAGACTCATTTTTGGGTCTCATTGACCAGAACTTTATTGCATCTCAATTCTACACCAATCACAGGCACAGAAAATGGCAAGAGGCATAGGATCATCGCAATGAGGACACAAATTGTACTGCATTTGAAGAGGTGTGACCAGATCAGTGTGGAAACACTCAATGGTAGCAGAGGTGCAGTTGGAAACAAGCCTGGAAAAGTAGGCATGAGCCAGCTAACCACTAAATACCATACTAACAAGCTTCTGTTTTCCTCCCCTGCCAATTTGGAACTCTGTCAAGTTGTAGGCACAGGAATCTATTACATTCATATTTCAACGAAGAACACACCACTGGAAGCATAGATGAAAACCTAGATTCGGGGTTCCATTGTACTATTAGTGTATGAATATGATGAAATAAAAGATCTGAATAATAAGAACAGACAGAAAAAAAGAACAGAATACAAACCATGACATAAAAGAACCTGAAGGATGAGGAGTAAAGCAGAAATAATAAGCCCTCGTGTGGTTCTGGTTTGGTTTGATGCCATTCACTGAGACAGGAAATATAAGAAAAGAGTACTTGTGGGAGAAAACAAATGGTTCCATTTCAAACACCACTAAGTGAAGATTGTGATAGACGTTTTGATGCATGTGTCTGGATTTAAGGGTAACTTGGCCTAGTCATGATGATTTCAAATTGTCTTGCATACTTTACACACAGCAGAGCAGGGGAGTATTGGTTTAGATCTTAGCAAATACTCATATGCTCCTGCTATCGGAAAGCTGCTAATTTATGCCTGGAATCCTAGCTACTCCGGAGGCTGAGACTTAAGAATCAAAGTTTGAAGCCAGTCAGGCAACAAAGTCTATGAGACTCTTATCTCCAGTTAACCACATAAAGGATTAAAGTGGAGCAGTGGCTCAAATGATAGAAAACTAGCTTTGATGGAAAAGCTAAGAGATAGTGCCCAGGCCCTGAGTTCAGTACTGGAAAAGTAGAGAATTAAATATAGTACGGTTATGTAGAAAAATACAGACAGAAAATATCTGACTTGGAAAAGGAAAAAAATACCATGAATAATTCATAAAATTGTCAAAACTACTAGTGATAATTTTAAATTGGTTTATGGAACTGATGTTAGCATAATAAATTTAGGGCTTTGGAAAAACAGATTCCCTAAACTTTGGTTTTTGTTTTCTTTTGTTTCTGTGTATGCTGGTTCTGAGGCTTGAACTCAGGACTTGGGCTGTCGTTGAGCTTTTTTTATCCAAGGCAGGTGTTTTCCCACTTGAGCCACAGCTCTCTTTCTGCTATTTTGGTGGTTAATGAAAGGGTCTCATGGAGTTTTCTGTCCCACTTGGCTTTGATCTGTGATCCTGAAATCTCAGTTGCCTAAATAGCTAAGATTAGATCACTTGATTTAAATATGCAGTTTTAAAGTTCTTTGGTTTACATTCATTATTTGATTATGTAATTAAAATTAAGGCCTTTTCTGAATGATAATGATCACTACATAAAATTATTGACACATATGGGCAAGCATTGGTAAGAGCATTAAAATAATTCAGCATTCAGAATTTCTAACAGTATTAATGGGGTTTTGTTTCTGACTTTTTTGATATTGATCTCCTGTTATAAAGTATTTTTCCTTACATTAGTAAAATTTTGGGGTATTTCTATTCATTGTGTAAGATTTCATAATTAGTTTAGCTCCCTACAGCTAGAATATAGTAGTATTTGAAGACTTACACTGTGTTATACAAAATGGGGAAGACTAATTTCTTGTAAATAATCAGATTTGGATATCTTCATTCATGTAGATAATCCATCTATAAAATGACAACTGAGAAAAATTGGAAAAAGAGGGCTTTTCCTCTTGTACTTGAGAGACGCAATAAATTTTCATTACCCTCGCTGTTACCAATTCCCACCAAATATGTCTTTAGTTTATTTGATTTTTAATATTTTAATTAATTTATTTGTTTTTGTGCCAGTACTGGGGATTGAACTCATGGCCTTAGCACTGTCCTCTGGCTTATTTGCTCATGGCTTCACTTGCATTGGAGATAAGAGTCTCATTGGTGATAAGAGTCTCAGGGACCCTTGCCCAAGCTGGCTTCAAATTGTGATCCTCAGATCACACCCTTCTGAAAGATAGGCTTCCAGGCCTGAGCTACAGCCACCTGGCCTAAATAGAATTGTATGAGCAAGACCAGCATTGATGCTTGAAGGTATTAGTGGTTCCACTCTTCATTTCAGAACACCCTACATATTTCTCTCACTTAATATCTGTATGAACACTTCAAGTATGTGATGCATATTGTCTGACATTAGTTTGATTAATTCCTTTAAGGATCTTGTGACAAAACTAAGTGAATGTGTTTAATGTCAGAATCATTTGTTAGATGGTAGCTAGGGCTAAGAGAGATGCTGTTGTTCCTTTTCCAAATCATTAGGTAGGAAATAATAAATAAGCATTGTTGCTCAGAGCACAAAATACATTTCCACAGAATGGACTCAGAATCTCTAATTGTACTTCAGTCGTGATGTCATACATAACTCAGACCCCCTCCCTTCCCCCCTCTCTCTCCCTCTCACTAACAAATGCCTGTTTGTTTTACGTGGCTCAAGTTTTCAATCTTCAGTGTCTGAATGAACATAAACAGGAGTTGATCTTTGCTGAGAAAGGTTGTCTTCTTGTAATCATCTTTTTTTGAGACCTAAATTGTCCCCAGCTGCACATTGCTATAAAAAGTAATTAGATTTAATAGGGCTGCCCTCAATTTATGGCCACAGAGGGGAATAAAAATCACATTTTAAGTAAAAGCCACAGCTTTTAAATGGAGATGGATGCTATTACAGAATGTCCCTAGTAAAAACAACCTTTCACAGGACTGCATTGGAGACATTTTATTCCTCCAGTCATTTTTACTTTGAAAGAAAAAGGCATTATCTTTACTATGAATCTCACTGAACTCTCAAGGAGCAGGGGCTTTTCTTAAATGGCTTTTTCCAAGACTTGACCCACGTTTGGGATTTGTTTTTGTGAAGCCTTCACTCAGCTTCTGCCTTAATGCTCCCTCTGAGGCCACAGGACTCAGGGAGAGACATTGGTTTACCTCCTCTGACCTAATGAGATATTGATTTTCATTGAATCTTGAATTTAGATAACTGATGGCTCAAAATCTAGTGTTTTTATTGAACCATTCTTTATCCAACTATGGTTCTGCAAGTATTACAGCTCTTTCAGTGGGTTTTACATGATTGTTTCTTTCCTGAGATGGAAATATAATGGAATGAAAATTAAATCATGGGTATAACAGACATTTCTTAAAAGCTCTAACTTGGGGGTCTTTGGGTTTAAGTGAAATAAATTAATATATTTGGGGAAATAATTGATTCTACACTGCTAGAGATGATAGATGCCCTTATAATAGTTATGTTTGCATGTATATAACAACACTTGTGGGCTACACAAATTATAAATAGTGGCAGAGAGAAGCCTATGTGCATGTATGCGCATGCATGTGTGTGCCTAATTATCAACTGATTTTGAGGATTTTATACAGCCTACAACCTGTCACCACTTCAGACTTCACAAAACATTATATTTATCTTAAACTGATACAAATTCAAGAGAATTTTTGCTTGATAAAGTTTCAATGAAGCAAGTATTGAAGCAGTTTCATTTCTACTCAGTTAAATATAGTTAACTTTATCCTGAAGATCCTTAAAACACTGAAAAAGGGCCAGGAGTTTGGCCTAGTGGTAGAGTGCTTGCCTAGCAATGCACAAAGACCCGGGTTTGATTCCTCAGTACCACATACATAGAAAAAGCTGGAAATGTGGAAATTATGTTGTGGCTCTAGCCTTGGGAAAGTCCAAGGACAGTGCTCAGGCCCTGAGTTCAAGCCCCAGAACTGAAAAAAAAAAAAAGCACTGTATAAGCTGATACTAATTATTTCCTATTTACTTATTTTTTCAGCCTAAACATTTGCACTTTTAAAATTCGGTTTGTATTTTTCTAAAATTTTCTCAATGCTCTACGTTAATATGAAATTAAATTAGGTGTTAGAATTTCTATCACTAAGCTGTCATCCTAGCTACTCGGGAGGCTGAGATCTGAGGATTGCAGCTCAAAGCCAGCCCAGGCAGAGAAGTCCATGAGACCCTTATCTCCAGTTAGCACCAGAAAAATGGAAGTGGTGCTGTGGCCCCAGTGGTAGAATTCTAACCTTGAGCTGAAGAGATCAGGTTCAAGCCCCATGATGGACAAAAAAAAAAAAAAAAACACCAAAAAAACGAATTCCTATCACAAGGAGTTGATAACAATCAACAATTTTATTAATTTTATGGTTTTTGAAAAATAAATGAAATAACCTTAGAACTATGTCATAAAGAAAATACCCAGTAAAATATTAGTTATTAAAATTAGTTATCTGGCTGCTTAGTTAAAAGTATAAGAAGATACCAATGTAATCAATGATTTATAAAAATTTTAAAAGTTTACTTTGTGAAACTATTATGTTAGTAAGAAGGAAAGATGCAAGGACAAATGAACAATGCTCTCTGAAGCATTTACCTTCTGGGAAGGTAAAAATTTATTTGCTTCTTGAGCTATACATTTTATAAACCTACATATGTTTCTGTGTGTGTATATACACACATGCACAGAAACACACAAATAGACGATAGATAGATAGCTAGATAGATAAATAGATAGATAGATAGATCTCATGTAAAAACTGTGGATATAGAATGTGTTCATGTATTCATAGATGTGTGTAGCCTGAGTAGGGAAATTGAGATAATAGGATGTTTAAATGCTCAAAAGTTCAGTGTCCTTAGTGTAAAATCCTGTCTTAGTTACAATATTTAAAATATTCCCTGAAAGAATATTTTTTATTTCTGTATTGTATATACCTATAAACCTCAGAGACAACTATGTCAAATATATATATATATTCATCTATCTATCTGTCTATATCTCTATCTATCTATCTACCTATCTACATATCCTCCATGAGTGTGTCATATGTGTAATGAAAGGTCATTATGCTTAAATCAAAGACTAATTCTTGATGACACATCAGTTTCATAAAATATATATAGGGTATATATAGGTTTCTTCTCATAGATAGAGCACGCCTGCGTCCCAGCTTCTCAGGAGGCTGAAATATGACAACTGCAATTGGAAGCCAGCCTCGGTAGGAAATTTTGTGAAATTTTTATATATAATTAATCACCAAAAAGCCAAAAGTGGAGTTATGGCTCAATTGGTAGAGAACTGTTCTTGAGCCAAAAAGCTCAGGGAGAACACTCATGCTCCAGGACCTGGAGAGAGAGAGAGAAAGAAAGAGAGAGAGGGAGAGACAGAAAGAGACAGAGCGAGAGATAAAGAGAGAGAGAGAAACAGACACACAGACACAGAGACCAAGAGAGACAGAGACCGAGAGAGAGAGAGAGTTGCAGACAGAGACAGAGAGAGACAAAGACACAGAGTGGGGAGGGAGAGAATTTAATACTTGTTATATTCATTATTACCATTGTTTTCCGGAAATATATTTTCTTCATAATATAAGTAATTACTTATCCTGATGAAAAAGAATGTCAACTCACACAAGTATCACATTAAAATAGCAATGTACTTAAATAAATGAATTTATTTACAATGAGGAGATGACTTTCTGCTAATTTCGTAGAGTTAAGCTTAAGAAGTACTGCTAATTACTTTTCATTGTTGTTTTTGGGTTGTTGTTTTGTTTATATCTGAACTGGGGCTTGAACTTGGGGCCTCAGTGTAGTTCCTTTGCTTTTATGTTCAAAGCTGGCACTCTACCACTTGACCCACACCTCCACTTTCAGATTTTCTTGGTTTCTTGGAGATAAGAGTCTCACAGACTTTTCTGCTTGGTCTGGTTTTAAACCTGAGTCTTCTGATCTCAGCCTCCTGTGTGGCTGGGATTACAAGTGTGAGCCATCATCCATCCCTGGCACCATTTTATAATCCTACACAAGAACTTCTCAGAGCAGAGACATTTTCCTATGTGCTAACTGAAATCTGACCATAAATAGTAATCCTCCATTTCTTATACATTTTCAAAGCAAAGATATGTGCATATAAATTAACCGTATCTCACAGAGGGCCTTTATGAGTACACGAGGTAATCTTTTACTCGTGGCCCTGATCGTTTTGAGGGGGAATTGACTCTGTGACATAAGTTTTATGATATCATCTACTGTGCATGACAAACTCTAATGGAGGTCATTATTTCCTGAAGCTCATAAACTCAGACTAGTTTATAGCTCTCTGAAGTCACCATTTTATATGACAAAGGAAATATTCAAAGATGTATTTCTAGAGCATGTATTCAAGTTTTCCTTCATATAAGTGGAATCTCTTCCTGATCAAAGCAAAAGGGAATATTCCTTTTTGAAACTGGCCATTAAAAGGACACCAAGAAGAATTTTTCAAGCTCTTAGATGCCCTTTGACTCATGGTTTATCTGAAAGAACTTTATTCCAAACAAGTTATTGTCCTGAATTGGCCCAGCAAAATAGAAAAGAGACCCACAACCAACCAAAACAATAACAGCAACAACAAAATAGAAAAACTTACAACAGAAATACTTTTACTAAATACATATTGTGCATTTTGTTGTTGCTGTTGTTATTGTTGTTGTTGGCTGCAGGGCTTGAACTGGGCCTGGGCATTGTCCTTGAACTCTTCAGCTCAAGGCTAGCACTCTACCACTTGAGTCACAGGGCTACTTCTAGGTTTCTGGTGGTTAATTGGAGATAAGAGTCTCCTAGACTTTGTTCCCCAGGCTGGCTTTGAACCTCATATATTATATAACATAATATACATGCATATTTATATGTCTCTACTTCCCAGGAATGACAGCACATGCTGTTTTGTTTTGTTTTTAACACCAGACAACTCCCTTACAGGCCCTCAGCCCAGGCTATGCTCAATTTCTTTCAGGAACCATTATCCTTATGCTACTCTATCTGATCCCTACTATCTATTAAGGTGTTATTGAGGAGTAGCTAGCTCTAGAAAGGCACCATTACTTCTTTATTGAAAGTGTGACTGAGGCGGTGGCTAGTTTAGAGAAGGTATCATTAGTTCTTTGTTGAAGGCTGATTTCATGGCCCCATTGGACATTGTTCATGTATTTAGCTTCTGGGTTAATTTTAGGAAAAAAGAATTCATGGAGTTCCTTCAAACAATTATATTCGAGTGTAGAACACATCTCAAAAATTATATTTTAATCTGGGGAACATTTATATCTTTATGAAGCCACTTTATTCCTGAAAAATATTACTGAAGGGCCTAATGTAATCAAATTATACTCCTCTGCTTTCTTCATAGGTTTTCAGTGTTATCCATAGAGAATACCTTCATGCTAGAATAACTTTTGCTGATCTTACAGTTATTGGAATAAATGAAAAAATTTTGGATTTATTTGTAACTGCAAAGTATTAGAATCAAGAAATACTACTAGTTTGGCTAAAATTGTTATTCATTATATTGGCTTGTTGATATTGCTCAGCTTTATAGGTATATACTCAAATCATCTACAGATGAGAGTTTTATTATACACTCTGTACTGTGTGTGTGTGCATGTCTGTGCACACATGTGCCAATCTTGGGACTTGAACTCAAGGCCTGAAAACTGTCCATTCCATTTTTCACTCTACCACTGGAGCCACAGCTCTACCCTTGGCTTTTTTTGGTTTTGGTTGTTAGCCACTGATTCCTACTGATTAATAGTAGTAGTAGATTCTTTATAGCTTTGAGTACTGTCTGAAGTTTCAGGTAGTATTTTTAAATTTAGTGATGTTACGAGTATCTTTGTTTTCTCCTAGGTTAACTGGAGTTGATCCCATCTTGTTCAATTAAAAATGACATTTGTTACAACTGAAAGGAGAGCTTTATCCGCTAAAGAAAATTCTGTTGCATTGCCACTCTAATTAGTAGTAAAGACTTTAAAGTAAAACATAAAACTGACACTGAATTCACAGAAGCTGACAATTAATTCACAGAAGCGTGTGAATTAATTGATGGATGATTTTTTTGCTGAAATTGTGCAGTAAAGAACATTCTGGTAGATTATCTGATGTGGAAACCTTTTATACAAACATGTGACATATTCTCTTGGTTTGTATCAGATTGTTATTTTCTAATTCATTTTAGAATTCTTCTAGTGTATCTTCTGTGTGAAATGCAGTCTCTTCCACTTATTAAGATTGGGAGTTAAAAGGATTTTCTTCTCTGAGAGTGTGTTGTTTCTGATCATAAAAGGATTTTGGGCCATGTGCCAGTGGCTCATGCTTATAATCCCAGCTATTCAGGAGGCTGAGGCCTGAGGATTAAGGTTCAAATCCAGACAGGGCAGGAAAATCTGTGAGACTCTTATCTCCAATTAACCACTAGAAATGCAGAAGTGACTCTGTGGCTCAAAGTAGTAGAGTGCTAAACTGAGCTGAAAAGCTCAGGGACAGCATTCAGGCCCAGAGGTCAAACCCTATGACCAACAAAAAATAAATAAATAAATGGATTTTGGAAAATGTATTATCATTTTGAAAGTATGCTGCATATCAACCCCATTGACTCAAAACTCTAGTCATGCGCTCTTTCTTTAAAATAAGTTATTAGCAGCTAATCATAGGTGGCGCATGCCTGTAAATTGTAGCTACTCAGGAGGCTAAAATCTGAGAATGGTGGTTCAAAGCCAGACTAGACAGGAGAGTCCATGAGACTGTTATCTCCAATTAACTACCAGAAAACCAGAGGGGGAGCTGTGGCTTAAGTGATAGAGCACTAATCTTGAGCCAATTGAAAGAAAGAAAGAAAAAGCAAGCAAGCAAGCAAGCAAGCAAGCAAGGAAGCAAGCAAGCAAGCAAGCAAGCAAGCAAGCAAGCAAGCAAGCAAGCAAGAAAGAAAGAAAGAAAGAAAGAAAGAAAGAAAGAAAGAAAGAAAGAAAGAAAGAAAGAAAGAAGCTAAGGGACAGTGCCCAGGATCTGAATTTAAGTTCTAGGACAAGCATATGCACAAATAAAATTATATTAGAAATTTGTCACTAGTAAAATTATATATCTTTAATGCATTAAGAAAGAAAATTAGGTCAAGGAAAGGGAAATTTACTTCCTAAAATTGGAGTTTAGCCTCTGAAAGTTTCAAAATTGGATTTTTAGTATGATTTTAAAACTTGACAGTGAGAGTAAATAGATAAACAACTTACATTGCTCCTTTAATCTAAGAGAGGAAAATGTAATTATTCCTTTGGAGGGAAAAAAATTTCTCCTTGCAGAAATTCTACATAATGTTCCATGTGATGGGGAGATTTAAACACAGAGGATATACTAAAGTTGTCAGTGATATTCTTAACAATAGTGAGATAGGCACACATTTATCAAACATGGATATGCTTAGCATTATGTCCAGTATCTTATATAATCTTCACATCAACAATTTTAAAAATATGTATGCTAAAATCTATGTGACAGTGATTGTATATAGAGATTCCCTTCTTGAATACATGTTAAACGTGACATTTGAAATATGATGTAAAAATCAATGTTAATAAAATCTTTAAAAAAAATAATGTATGCACAGATAAACCATGCAGTGATAACTCATTTCTGTAATCCTAGCTACTCAGCAGGCTGAGGAGGATCATTGATCAAAGTCAACCCAGGCAGAAGAAGCCCAAGAGATTCTTATGTCCCATGAATGAACAAAAAGCCAAAGTGGAGTTGTGGTTCAAGTGGTAGAGTACCAGACTTGAGTGAAAAAGCTAAGAGAGTTTGACACCCTGATTTTAAGCTCCAACACAGGTGTGTGTGCAGGCATGTGCACACACACACACACACATACACACACACACCATTTGTGAATCAAATCTTCACATAAATAATTCATTTGATTGGATGGGCATATTAAAACAACTATGCTGCAAAATCTCTTCAGCCATTATGCATCGTATAAATCTACAATTTCAATATTACTTAATAGAGACTTTTTCTGCCTATAAACCATCTTTTTTTTTTTGCCAGTCCTGGGCTTTCAACTCTGAACACTGTCCTTGGGCTTTCTCATGGCCAGAGCTCTACCACTTGAGCCACAGCACCACTTCTGGCTTTTTTCTATGCATATGGTCCCGAAGAATAGAACCCAGGTCTGTGTGCATGCTAGGCAAGCACTCTACCACTAGTCCAAACTCCCGGCCCCTATAAACCATCTTTTATAAAGTCCTGTGTTGCTTTTGTTCTTTTATTTAAACCAAATTCTTTGCATTTTGTTTTACAGAACCATATAGCAATTGCTTGTTCTAATGTTTCCTTCCACATTCTGCACAGGGTTGGGCCAGCAGAAGAGTCATTTTCATAGGACCAGGTTGAGTGATCTATAATCCCAGTTACTGGGAAAGCAGAGATTTCAAGGAGCTAAGATTAGAGGACAGTGAGAAAAAACTCTAACAAGATTCCATCTCAACAAACAAGCTGTTGGTGGTGCTACAAACCTGTCCAAGTTAAGCCAAAAGCTTTAGTTAGTTATATCTGATAGCTATGTGGAATATATAGAAGAGCCTATCTAGAAAATAACTAGAGTAATAAGGTCATGGTGGAATTAATTTGTAGTGTGCCTGCCTAACCAGTTCAAGACCCCTGTACTGAAAAAGAAAACCATTTCTGTATGACTATCTCAGTTGTCATTCCAATTAACCATGCTTCAAAGGAAAATACTATTCTCTGAAGTATCGCAGCTTCTAAAGGCATTCCAAGCATCTTCTGTGAATCACCCCCACTTACAGAGGGCTCAGTAATTTAAGATAATGATGTTTGTAAGTGATAAAGGGGGAATTCAAATTAGTTGGTCCTATCTTTGACAGTTTTTGAGTTCATTTCCTGATTACTTATTGCAGAAAGCAAGGAGCATTATTTAGCCATCTGACTAGTGAGTTTTTTAAAAATTGACAGTGTCTCTCAATGTAAAAGATATTAAAAGAATAAAACTGAAAGCTAGAATGTCAGATTTCCAAACTGAGTACAGTCCTCTTTGTAAAATTATACTTTAAGCAGGAAATTGTTTGAATTCAAATTTTCTCTTCTTGATGTATTTCCAGAGACTTCATAATCAAACCATTCAATAAGCATTTACATTAAGTATCATATACATTTTTTAAATGAAGAGTACAGACACCAAAATTTCAACAATATGGTACAAAAATGTAACACTTTTTAGTTTTGCATAGAAGACCAGACTACAGAGGACATAGCCTATTTTTATAAGATTAAAAGAAAATAAAGTCAGGCTCACACCTGTAATTCTAGCTACTCATGAGGTTGACTCAGATTTGAAGATCATGTTTCAAAGCCAGCCATGATAGGAAAGTCTATGACACTTTTATCTCTAATTAAAAACCCAAATCCAGAACAAAATCCAGAAGAGGAGCTTTGGACCAGGTGGTAGAGTGACAGTCTTTGCAAAAAAGCTCAGGGACAGTGCCCAGGCCCTGAGATCAAGCTCAAGAAAGAAAGAGAGAAACGAAAGAAAGAAAGGAAGGAAGAAAGAAAGAAAGAAAGAAAGAAAGAAAGAAAGAAAGAAAGAGAAAGAAAGAGGGAAGGGAAGGAAAAAAAATGAGAGAAAGGAAGAAAGAATGAAAGAAAAACAAATAAAGAAAGAGAGGAAAGAAAGACAGGAAGGTAAGATAAAGAAAAGAAAGAGAAATAGTGAAAGAAAAAGAAGGAAAGAAAGAAAGGAAGGGAGGAAGGAAGGAAGGAAGGAGGGAAGGAAGGAAGAAAAGACAATAGGAAAGAACTATAATCATAAACCCATAAATAGTTTTTGACCTGAGCTCAAGAAATCAGCAACGTTCTGACTAGGACCTAATCATTATAATGTATTTAGTTATTGAATTGTCTAAGATGTTGGAAATATTCAGTGGCTTGCCAACTATTTCTCACCTGTGTCACAACAGTGTAATATAAAACATGAAGTATTGCTTGTGTTTCACAAGAATTTCTTACTAGAGAAAGGCAGGAAGTGTGTACTTCCATCTAGGCCTTTACTTGATTTTATTTATGTACTTGGTTTGTGGTGCCAGTCCTAGGGCTTGAACTCAGGACCTAGGCATGGCATTTTAGCTCTTTTGTTCAAAGCTAGCACTCTACCACTAGAACTATGGCTCCACTCCTCGCTGGCTGTGCACTTCCGTCTTCAAATCTCAGCTAGGAATACAGGCATGAGCCACTAGCACCCAGCGACTTTTAAATATTCCCAAACTGAGATCAGACAACCTCCACCTGAATTCCACTCTCAATCCAGTACAAAAGGGTGGAAAACTTCCATCGACATTCCCTATGTATGCCAGAACCAGGCGAGTAAGTTGGTTTCATGCCTCTGAGTGGACATGATCAGAGCAAGCAGGAAAGGGGGACACCACACTGGTATTGTCACTGGATAGATTCACAACTCCTATGTTGTGTTTCCCTGAAAAATCCAGCCCTGGGCTCTACCTCACTCTTTCTCTGGAAATTCAACAGGATGAAGAAAGAAGTCATAGAAAACACTTGAGGAAATTTGGGAAGGTTACATTTAATGCAGTTAAGTTGCTAAAAATAAACTTCTCTAAGGCCTGACCAAACTGACCAAATATCTAGGGTCGGGTGGAAAGCTAAAGGCCTTCATTGTGCTATGGTCAGTGGAATGCAGAGAGAGACTACCACAAGGACTTCCTTCTTCCATGGCAGACATAGTTCAGAGTTCCAGCTATTGTTTCAGATGATCTCCAGCAGTCCAGAAACACAGCACTGCTTTGTGTCTCAGAGAAGGGAAGGGAAGTCCTGTTGAAATACTGACGGCCATTCAAGGCACAAAATAGACTTCAAGAAAGGCTTTTCACAAATAATGCATATCACCCTAACAATTGTGTGTGTGAGTGTGTGTATGTGTGCGTGTGTGTGTGCGTGTGTGTGTGTGTGTGTGTCTGAAGACCTTCTTACGCTCTAATCCATATTCTTAAGAATTGAATCAGAATAAAAGGCCCAGTTCCCCCATCAAATCCATTCATTCAAGTATTTTCTGAGTATCTACAGTGTATGTAAGTGTTAATCACCAGAGAAGATGAAAAAATGACATTGTAACATTTGATCTATTATAAAATTCACATTCTTAGTCAGAAGAGAGGCAGATATAAAGAAGATAAATGACGTGGATCTGAACTAGATTGTATACTTAAAAATAGAATAGACTAGAATGACCTCTACAACTTGGGAGGGGGAGTAAAACATGGGAGGGGGTAACAATGTCCAACAAGAAATGTACTCACTACCTTACCTATGTAACTGCAACCCCTCTATACATCACTCTGATAATAACATTAAATAAAGAAGAAAAATTGAAGAGAAAATAAAAAAGAATAGACACAGCAAGTAGGGAGGCTCACACCTGTAACCCTAGCTACTCAGGAGACTGAGACCTGAGGATGATGGAGGTTGGAAACTTAGCAGGGAAGGAAACTCCATGAAGCTCCTATCTCAATTAACCACTAAAAACGCAGAGCCGAAGGTATGGTTCAAGTGGTAGAGCAAGAAAAGCTCAGGGACAGTACCTAGGTGCTGAGATAGATCCTCTCCAAAAAAAGAAAAACAAACAAAACAAAACAAAAAATAAAGTAGTACGAAAGGAAATAAGAAAAGGTAGAGGAAAAAGTCTACTGAGGAAGGTATAATTTTAAAGCAGTCCCAGTAATGACATTTAATTAGGGCTAACAGGAAGTTAGTGCATGTTAAATACTGTGTATCAAACAGAGCAAACCCCAGAGAAGACAGTATTTGCAGAATCAATGTGGGATTCGTTGCTGATTTAGACAATAAGATTATTTTTTAGTGCGGGACCTGGAATCCTGGGCACTGTCCCTGAGCCCTTTTGCTCAGGGCTAGTGCTCTACTACTTCCACTTCCAGCTTTTTGGAACTTAATTGGCAATGTGTTCATAAACGACTTTGTTGAATGGAAATTACTTTGTATAACCACTTAACAATTAAAAAAAAAACACGTTTAAGTCTCACAGACTTTCCTGACTCAGCTGGCTTTGAATCATGATCCTCAGATCTCAGCCTCATGAGTAGCTACGATTATAGGCATGAGACAACACCTAAGACTTACCATTCTTTTTTTCAGTGATAGAGGAAATAGCAGAGTGCCCACTGCCATTCTGCAGTGATTCTAGAATGTGTGGACAATGTGGATGTAAGCATTCAATCCTGTCCAAATGGAATGAGCTGGAATTCAGGCAGCGATATTGTATTCGCACCAGGACATGGTAAAAGATATAGGTCTCTAGACATTCACACACAATGAGAGCAAAGGAGGATATTCTTAGGAGAGGATCACAAAGGCTCAATAATTATGTGCTTCTTGCCAATCAAATAATAATCACCCAAGTGAACTCCAGGAAATACAAAGGAGAGCTTTTCTGTTTGTTGATGTGTGTGTGTTTATAGCTGTTTCTGTTTTTTTGTCCCTTTGTCTCATCTGACCATTTATCTGTGTTTGAGAAGGAAACGGGAGGCACAGAAATGGAGGGACAAAAGGTGAGCAAATCAGTGGAACTCACCGCACACAATGATGAAAAGGATCTAGACAACTTGAGAGTGGGGTTGAGAGGGAAAAAAACTACTACAGAGGGAAGGAGTGATGTTGTTCAAAAAGAAATGCACTCTTGATCTGACTTATATAACTGTAACTCCTCTATACATCATCTTTACAATAACAAGTTTTAAAAAGAAAAGAAAAATCAGGAAGAAGGTAGAAAAGTGGTGTAGAGGCAGAGGAAGTGGGAAGCCTGAATCAGACACAGTGCTGGCCATTACAGAACTTCCATGCTCCTTACAGACCCCTGGAGTTGCTATCTGAGCAGTGCTGGAAATGGAGCCTTTCAAGGAAAGGAACAATCTAATTTGCCAATTTGCCTTGAGTCTTTTTTGTTTCTGATCCTAGGGCTTGAACTCAGGGCCTGGGCACTGTCCCTGAGCTTCTTTTTGCTCGAGGCTAGTTCTCTACCAATGGAGCCACAGTGCCACTTCTGGCTTTTTCTATGTATGTGGTACTGAGGAACTGAATCTAGGGCTTCGTGCATGCACTGTACCACTAAGCCTGCCTGGAGTGTTAATAGAACAGATTTGATTGCTATTAGGAGAACTGACAAAAGTGAATAGGAAGGTAAAATGATTTTAGCTTGGAAATAAGCTTTCATAAAAATGGAGCCTAGCTGGGCGCTGGTGACTCACACCTAGCTACTCAGGAGACTGAGATCTAAGTTTCATGATTCAAAGCCAGCCTGGGCACTAAAGTCTGTGAGACTCTTATCTCCAATTAAACACCAGAAAACCAAAAGTGGTGCTGTGGCTCAAGTGGTAGAATGCCAGCCTTGAGCTGAAGAGCTCAGGGACAGTGCCCAGGCCCAGAATTCAAGTCCCACAACCAACAACCATAACAAAAAGTGGAGCCTTTGTGAATGACAGGTGCACTCTGGACAGATATTTAATTGAGTTTCTTTCAGATTAGATACCTGAAACAGGTTCTGGGCTATGCTCAAGAACCAGTTAATATTAACAGGGTACAAATTTTCTTGGTCCTTCCCAATTCATATCCATCATTCCTTCGTAAGTATCCACTCTGCTGAGTTAATCTCCAGCACCAGACAGTTATGACTCACATAATGTTGAAATAACCCCCTTACCCAGAACATCAAATCAATATGATAAAGGTGATCCCAGTGTAACCTTCACATACATTGTGAGATGCTGAAATGTTTTAAACTTGCTGGTCACTGGTGACTTACACCTGGAATCCTAGCTATTCAGGAGCCTGAGATCTGGGGATTGCAATTTTGAAGCCAGTTCAGGCAGGAAAGTCCAAGAGTGTTATTTCTAATTAACCGTCAAGAAACCAGAACTATGACTCAAGCAGTAGAGCACTAGCCTTGAGCAAAATAACAAAAAAGCTCAGAGACAGTGGTTGGGCCCTGAATTCAACCCTTAGGATCATTACAAATACATACATACATATATAAATACATACATACATATATCAATACATATGTAAATACATAAATAAAAAAGGAAGACAAAGAAAGGAAAGGCAACCCACATATTTAAGGAAATTTAAGGACAAATAAGAAAACCATTTTCTCTGCCCATCAAGTGACATTAAATTATTGTCATTCCATACAATTTATAGGCAATTTACTGACTAGTTTTTCATTGTTTACAGGAATTAATATTATTTTCTTTTAAAATAGAAAGTATGACTACCTGAGCTACTTTGCAAATGTTAATTCTGAAGTCACTTACATACATCAGCTTATAAGTAGAAAAATAACTGAGCAATTAATAGCTCCAGAATATGAAAAAGACAAGAAGCCAAGAGACAGAGCTAGATACATGGCTTATTTAATCTCCAGTGCTGCAAATCTCACAGTGTATGGCTGAGAACATTGTTGAAGAAAAGCAATAAAATCATCTGGAGTGGGGGGGGCATGCGTGCGCAGGCGCGTGTGCATGTGTATGTGTGTACCAGGAGTGAGGCTTGAAATCACATTCTGGGTGCTATCTTTTCATTTTCTTAGTCAAGGTTGGCATACCAGGTCTGGCTTCCTTCAAACCTGCCATCCTTAGATCTCAACTTTCTAAGTATCAGATTATAGGTGCGACCCATCAGCCCTCAGTTTAACCAACTTGAATTCGAAGAACACTAAGTTTCCATGTAATCTTTTCAAATAATTCTCTCAACTGAAGCAATTGAAAATTTAAATTGTCCAAGTCCATAAAATTAATGAATAAAAGTCCGGCATAGACAGGCATTGGTAGCTCACATCTGTAATCCTAGTTACTCAGGTGCCTGAGATCTAAGGACTCAGATTTGAAGCCAGTCTGGGCAGGAAAGTCGGAGACTCTTATCTCCATTTAACCACAGAAGGCTGGAAGTAGAGCTGTGGTTTAACTGATAGACTGGTAGCCTTGAGTACAGAAGCTCAGAGACAGTGCCCAAGCATAGAGTTCAAATACCAGGACCAGTACACACACACACACACACACACACACACACACACACACACACACACATGCTCACACAAATCTGGCCTAGAACTCAGACTCCTCATTAGTGCCCATAGCACTTGTTGAATAACAACTCTACTGTGGAGAGAAGACTTTAATCCCAACCATACACTTCAACATCTGGCCATCTCACTAATAAAACAATGGTGTTTTATGGTCTGAAAAGCCTTCAAATATCATTTACCCAAAGGTGTCCCAAACAAGGACAAAAAAAAAAGTCCAAATATTTTTCCACCTCCTACACGACCACAATTGGACCCTTGGACCCTGGTGATTGTGGAAATCTATAAAGCAAATGAATTCAAGGCCTCCTTGTAATTATTCCAGGATTCATAATTTGGAAACTACTGATTTTTAGCCCAATCCTCTCATTTTACATGGAGGAATCCAAAACCAAGGGAGATTAAGTGAATCACCCCAGGCCATAAAGCATGTTCTTAAAAGAACCAAAAAGGTCACTACTTTGCAGTGCTTTCTCTGCTCTCTCGTTTAAGAACAATTTCTTTTTTGTTTCCCTGTTGATATATTGTGGTTGTCATCATCATGAGATTTCCACTCTATTTCCAGGGTTCTGTTGACTTGGTAACACTTCTTTCCACACGGCTTCAAGTTCCTGCCAGGGACCATCCAAAGATACTTCTGTTCTCAGCTACTGATTGATTGAGTGCCAGGAGACTGCACTTAGATTTTTGAAAAGAGCAATTCATTAAAGACAAAGATGGCTACATAAAATCACATGGAACAATACATTTTCAGGTGAGTATTTTTGTCATCATTTACATGATTACTTTGCTGCGTATTTCAATAAATGCCATTCTTTCCTTTGATGCTGGAGAAAATCTCAGGGGAAGAGGGCAGTCCTTTCTGGGAAAAAAAAATAAACACTATTATGACATAAGCCAAGTCACTGAGACTATCTGGTAGTCTCTATGGTTTTTGTTTTTTTTCTTTGTCTGAGTTTGCATTTAATAACCATGTCCTCAAATAAATATTTGCCTCAATGTGTCTTAGGAAGAATTAAGCCAGTGAGAAAGAGAATCCCAGGCTGCCTGAATTTCTTCAGCTTGGAAGAAAAGTCCTGGGGAGTAGAAACATCTTGTACTGGATGTGAGGAGGTGGGGAGTGGAAAGATTAACTCTGGGTAGATGGTCTCTAGCTCTGCTCCAACTGTTCTTCTGAAAATAAAGCTTAATATAAACGAAGACCCTAAAACAGTTATACTAATTTCTTGTTGTTCCCATGGCAGAGAAGAATTCTGAGACTAAGAAATTATCACTAGGGTTGCTGTCGTGGCCAATAACATGATAAGAAAGGAAGACAGGCAAGAGCCGATCAGGCAGTGTAAGGAAGCAAGCAGGGGAATAGAAAGGTCTCACCACAGCCTCAGACACTTAAAGTTAACACATGCCTAGTACATGACCTAGGTATCTTAAACCTGTAATCCTAGATATTAAGGAAGCTGAGCAGAGTTTAAAGACAGCTTGGGTGTCTCAAGTGAACCCAGGCAATAAAGAACTTGAGTTTTTTATCTTCAATTAATCACTAGAAAACAGGAAGTAGGGCAGTGGCTCAGGGGTAGGTAGCCTTGAGCTGAAAAGCTCAGGGACAGTACCCAGGCCCAGAGTTCAAGCCCATGACCCACAAAACTAACAAACAAAAACCACATAAGTTAATAAGGAGGAAATGGGATAAAGATGATGGAAGGGGTGATACGGATCAAAAATGCTTTGTGCTCATGAATTCACATAGCACATTAAAACCCCTTTTGCTGAACTTAATAGAACATGAAGCTGGACGCCAGTGGCTCATACCTGTAATCCTAACAAGTCAGGAGGCTGAGATTTGAAGGTCATAGTTTGAAGCCAGCTCAACCAGGAAAGTCCCGAGGTTCTTTTCTCCAGTTAACTACCATCAAAGCTGGAAGTGGAGCTGTGGTTCAAGTGGTACAGCACTAACTCTGAGCAAAAGAAAGTCAGGGATATTGCCTAGGCCCTGACTTAATACTAAAACTAATATTACTAATAATGCTTTAAAATTAAAATGGACATTACAATATTTTTAATAAAGTAGGGGCAGGTTGATAATTCCTAAATTCTAGAAAATGCAGCTAAGATGAAGTACTTGCACCCAGAATTCATACTCCAATTCTATGTCCTTCTGACTTCAAGTCAAAGTCATAAGGACATATATCCCAACTCACTCACAATGAACTTCTTTAGGAATGATAGAAAAGCCTCCACTAGCCCTCTCCCAGCTTGTGGCCTCACCTGCCACACATAGACAGAGTCTATGTCATGAGAAAATAGGCAGAAGCCCTTAGAATAGACCCTAGTAGACATGCAGACATCAATAAACCACCGTGGAACTAAAGAGTAGAACACCGGAAGCTAATGTTCAAAAGCCTACTCACTAACTATTGAATTCATTTTTACAACATTCATTTGCCTTTCAGCCTCTATCAGGCACCTACCACTACCAATTACAGACTCAAACAACTTCAGTAATTTTTTTTATTGGATTACCTGGGTACTTACAGACCCTTGGCCACTTTCATTTGTTCTTTAGGGTTCATTTCTTTTAAAAAATCAGTTCCTTTTCTATATTCTTTGCCTTTCAGAGTATATACCAAATAAGTTTAATTACTTCAGAACCTCCCTATCTTACCCAAGGACGATATTATTTGTAAATAAAAACTTTACAGCACTTGTCAAACAATATATCCTCAAATTCACACAGTCTTTTTCAGACTGTTTTGAAACCAACAGGTTTTGTTTCTGTTCCTTCTATCTCTCCTTTGGTGTCTTCCTTTCGCTTCCTTCTTTCTTCTCTTTTTGTGATTTTCTTTCTTTAGAAAAGCTGTAGGTTAAGAACATCATAAATCAAGGTGTGAATAGACCAGAAGACAAGTGTAGAATTCAAATCCCTATCAAGTAGCTCCAACCAACAGTTGAAATAACACATAAGTTCAGAAAAGTATCTGAAGGTTGATGAGCTAGCAAGCATGCAAAGGAATTGTCTTAATCACATTAAAATGCTTGCTGAGCATTATTAAAATATTTCCATTTTGGTCAAAAATCAAAGAATGGAGGGAACAAGGGTGGAGACAGCCCCCCACCTTTCTCTGGGAACCAGAAATAACAAATGGTTCCAGGAATGCTTTAGGTTGAGGCAGGAAAAAGATACCCCTGCCGCGCCCACCCCCCACACCCATGCTTACACCCAGGTAAGCTGGAGGGATTGCTGTGTGCATGTGCTCTCTCTCGACTATAATCCTGCCTGTAATCACACTGCTTTCTAGAATGTGAATAAGGAAATGAGCTCTTCCATGAAAATCCGTCCCTTATGAGGAAGTGAACCTCAGCACCCAATCCACATTTGCTGCAGGAGAGGCGAAGTTGACTCCACTGATCCAGGAAAAAGGAGCCCCACTCTTGAGCCTCAGTGTTTTGGCACATATGGACACACATAGAATTGACCCAACATCGAAGTCACAGGAGAAGGAATCACAATTCCACACTCAAAATCCTGTGCACTTGCTGATGAGGATGAACTGTGACTCATCTAATTCTCGTTTATGGCTACAATCATACAAATACCAGCCATTCTAGCTAAGCAACTGATTAACGGACTGGTTGGTTGACTGATTAATTAATACTAGAATTAATCCACAGACTGAAGCTTGCTAGGCAAGATGTGTGTGCTGCCATTTGACCTATACCCCCAATCCATTTGCTTTTATTTTGTTTTTGGCTAACTTTGCCAAGGCAGGTTTCAAACTCAAGATCCTCTTAGTTCCACCTCTAGAGTAGCTGAACTACCAGTGTGGGCCATCAAGAACAGTGTGTGTGTGTGTGTGTGTGTGTGTGTGTGTGTGTGCTGGTCCTGAGGCTTGAACCAAGGACCTGGTAGTTATCCCTGAATTTTTGTGCTCCAGTCTTTGGATCTATCACTTGAGCTACAGCTCTACTTCTGGCTTTGTGGTGATTAATAAGAGATAAGAGTCTCAGAATTTCTTGCTCTGGCTAGCTTCAAATCGCAATCCTCAAATCTCAGTCACATCTCAGCCTCCTGGGTAGTTAGGGTCGCAGGCCTGAGCCACTGACATCATGAAAGAGCAGAATTAAAAAATATATTTAACCAGTGCTGTTATGTTTTTTGTACATAATAATGTTTCAAATGTATACTAACTGTCAGCTTTACTCTGTTTCCCAGTGGATAAGTAATAATGTTGTAGTTGGTCAAAAGTCGAGAAGTAAAAGATCAGTGAACATGCTCTTGAAATTACACATTCTCTGTCCTTCTCCTTGTTCACAGAAGTTAATAAAAAGTACATGGACCCAGACACACTAGATTCACCACACCTATCATCATCAAAGCATGATTCAAACCTTCATACTTCCTGGTACTCCATTTCATTTAACCACACTCTCCCTTTGCCTCGATTAGAAGTGAAATCAGTTTACAATGATCAACATAGGAAGCCGGTGAAATTCAAAAGAAATAACTAGCTTTCTGATTTTACTGAGTATTTAGCCCAGCTCTGTGTTTGATTTTGGCAAAACTATTAGCTGGTGTTTTCATATCAACGTGAGAAAGACTTGCTGTAATTCTCCTCCATTGTAATTCTATGCTTAAAATATGTCATTGTTCTTTCAATGCATTCACCTTCTCAGGAAGAAAAAATGCCCTGCAATTAAAATTCGCCACAATTCATCATTATACTTCAAGGCAATAGGCAATATTTCAGAGTAGGCTGTGCCTAAGGATGTGTGCTCACCTTTCCTGTAGAATTAAGGACGATGTGAGACTACTAATTATTTCCCTCTGACTAGATACAGCAATTGATTTTCTGAACCCAAAGTGTGTAGCTCCCATTTTTCATATAATAACCTCACCTAACAGATGCTTTAAAATTTAATTTCATTTGGGACATCAAATTCAGAATTGCTTTCTTTCTCTCTTTTGTCTGCTTCCTCTTAATAAACAATCGAGTATGGATTCCTTTTGAAAACCAGGTCCTCAAACAATATTTTTTTCAGCTAAATAGAATTCTGTAGCTAAGCTAGTCTAATTGCCCCATATCCTCTGGTCAACACAGCTTTTAGATAGTGACCCATGGAAGCTAAACTAATTAACCAATGTCTTATAAAAAGTCATATGTACATTAATTCTGATTTTTAGTCCCTGTAGCTTTTACTGCTAAGGGTAAGGAAAAAAATATTCTATGTACGTACCTGTTGGGAACCATATTAAATTGCTTGAACAGCCTTAATATGAGAGATTCATCTAAATTCATTAATAACTACCCATGAGCGAGCATTCCTAATGCAAATGTAGTGAAGAAAAGAAGCAATCCTGGCTCTCCTGATGTAACAACAGTGAAGAAAGAATAGAATAGGAAATAATGGAACCAAAAAGTGATAGAAAAGTAACACAGAGGCAAAATTACAACCTAAATTATCAAGATAGAGTTCCATTAGTTGAGACCTTTGTTTTTCTGAATGCAAAACACTGTTAAAAGTGGAAATCCAGCATTTGGCTCATGTGTTTTCATCCAGTTTAAATAATACTTATTATTCTGGAAATATCCATGTGAAAATCACCAATAGTTCTTTTGATAAATGTTGTGGCTTGAATTTAAAATTCCTCCCGGAGAGTGATGTGTTGAGCTCTTGGTCACCAAGTAGCAACAGTATATTAGGGGGTGAGATCTAACAAGAGAACATCATAGGGTGCCTGTGCCTCTGGCGGTTATTCTGTTTTCTGCCCAGTTTTGAAGTTTAATCTCCACTTTCACATGGTCCACCACCAGGACTGGTTTGTGGCATCTGAGAATGACAGTCTTAAAGAAAAGTATGTGAACCAATGATACTCCAACCCTTTCCTGATCGATATCATATGCCTCTGTGTGTGTGTGTGTGTGTGTGTGTGAGCATGCACTTGTGCACACCCATGCATTAATGTAAGGGGTGTGGCTTAGCATTTCTCTTAAAAACACATAATGCATCTTGTTCTGTGATAAATAATTCATCAATCACTTGGCTGGGTTTACATGTATTTTTAATGCAAGAGGTCATCATTTCTTTTTAGGGGTCTTTTCCCTAAAGCATTTCTATTCAATTCAAAGAACTCTCACCTAACACCATTACCTTTGATGTGACAATGCACTTTCCCTCGTGACAACTGCTCTAGTTTCTTCATGTTAGCCTTACAACAAGATGCTGTCATTTATATTTGTGGATTAAATTTGACAGCCCAGTAGTTCATTATAGAAATTGAAATTCCAACTTAAAGTGAAATGTTATCCTGACAGATAAAGCAAGAGTGTAACAAGACATACAATATTTATTTCTTTAGTGCCAGTACTGGGCCTTGAACTCAAGACCCTTTGCTCTTGCTTAACTTTTCTACTCAAAGCTGGTGCTCTACCACTTGAGCCACATCTCCATTTCTGGCATCTTGGTATTTAGTTGAAGATAAGAGTTTCACAGGCATTCCTACCAGAGCTGGCTTTGAACTGGGATCATGGTTCTTTATGATCCCAACCTTCTGAGTAGCTGGGGTTACTAATGATGTGAGCCGCAAGTGCCTGGCAGAACTGTTTTTGTGTTGCATGAGGATGTTGTACACAGCAACATGCCAACATCTCAAGGTGAGAGAATAGTAGTGGAACTGAAATGCATGGAATTGTTAGTATTTGGGCTAGCCAGTGCTCACAGAGCGTTAGCACCAACACAAAAGCCAATTCCTCATGGTGACTGATGTTGATAGCTCTGATGTGAAAAATATACCTGGAATATTTTTTTTTTCTTATTAGACCAAACAGATAGGTGCTAAGAGCAATTCGGAAGGAGATGATTCAGATGAAGCAGGAGGTGTATCTGTAGATATCTCAGGTAAACATCAGACCTGGCAAAGGATATTTATAACAAGAAACCACCAGTTGTTCATAATTGGTGCAATGTCCTGCACCAATGACGATGGCCCACCATTCTTCAGGGGGTCACTGCTGGGGAGTTTATGGAGGCCTGCATGAGACCATGTTTTAACAGCAGCAATTACTTTCCTTCTGGTTGTCACAAAATACTATTCTGCACCAGTTCAAATTAAACATACTTGTAAATGACTGTGCAAATATCGTGGCTTTGCATTGTACTGTTACATACCATGTCAGTGCACGGCAGCATACTACATTAAAAGTCCTGTGTTCTACAGGGTCTGAGCTCCAGAATTTGCAATACCCAAAGATACTTCTTCTTGGGATTCTTAGTTATATCAGCCAATAAATCTTTATTTTTGTTTGGGGCAGGGGAAATCCTATAGTCTAAGTGTTCACTTTTATTTTGGATTATCTGCCCTTAGTTTAATGGCTATAAGCAATTTCAATTATTGATATCTAAGCCACCTAGTTTGAGTTGGGGTCTTATGTCTGATGAGAAAATATAAGTGCTGAAACATGAAGATACCTGAAATCATTATTATAAATGTCACCAGAGAAAAGGAAAATAGTTATTTTTATTTTTAAGGTCAAATAATGAAGCCTATTTTTCCTCCATTACCAGAATTATTCATAATTAATGAGAAGAAGCATTTTCTCTATGATACTAGAGATCAAGTGAGTTAACTAAGGAAAGAAGTCATAGCAAATTTGGGGATGCTAAAATATTTTTTTCTTTATCCAGCCACTCAAGAGAAAATACTTTTTGTGCTAGTCGTTGGACTTGAATTCAGGGCCTAGGTACTATCTCTGAGCTTTCTAACTCGAGGCTAGTACTCTGAATTTGTGCCACAGTTCTATTTCTGCTTTTTTTGATAGTACATTAGACAGAAGAGTCTCACAGACTTTCCTGCCCAGCCGGGCTTTGAACTGTGATCTTCAGATCTCAGCCTCCTTAGTAGCTGGGATTACAGGCGTGAGCCACTGGTGCTAGCTAAGCAAGAGTTAGTTTGCTCTCACCTCTTAAGTCTCTGAGGACCATAGTCTAGAGCCCATCCCTACTCCCTCATCTTCTTCGAAGCACACAGTGCCAAGAGCCTTTTGTTTAAGGAAATATTACAGGATGTGGATCGACATTTATCCTCACCAGTCCAAGCCCCATGTTTTGAACACAGTGAGTATAGAGTGCAGTTTTACATAAATTCAAGCATTCTAGTTTGTATTGACATATATTATGGAATGTATACCAAAGCAAAATAATGAGTAATTTCTTTCTATTAAAGAAAAGACAACAAAGCTGGGATTATCTCAAAAGAAATAATACTTAACACCATCAGAAAACTGGAAATGGCGTTCTGGCTGCATGTGATAGAGCACTAGCCTTGAGCTGAAGAGCTCAGGGGCAGTACCCAGGCCCAGAATTCAAGCCCCAGAACCAATATAATAATAATAATAATAATAATAATGATAATGATAATAATAATGATGATGATGATGATAGTGATAAGTTTGGTTAATCTTTTCTTTTTCTGAATTTGTTCTTAATTTTCAAATACTTGAACAGGTTGTCTGATATAGCAGATCGTTTGATGTGACAAGTTCCTTTATGTGTCCAGTGCTTCTTGATCAGTCACTCCTCCACGATTGTCTCCCAGGCACTCTGCCCATTCCCCTCCTGAACACATCTTACCTTTCTCATTCCTTCATCACACTCCAGAAGAGAACCTTCAGTCATCCACACCCATCTTGCACCCCACGCCACCCCCTGCACCCCCTGTACAGTCCAGCTGGATTGCATCTGTAGCCCTATCCTCCTGGTCTTTTTGCATGGGAGTTTACAGATGGAGTCTAAAGTCCACACATATAAACATCTTTTAAGCAAAATGTTGCTTTATTTTGCAAGTATGGATGTGGATGGAGAAAAATATGCGTCTAGCCTTGCTATGGGATTCCAGCATTGCTAATAACTTTGGAAAACCTACCTACAAACACCGGAAATGTAATGAAGAGTTGTCTAATGACAAGGAAATGCAGAAAAAAAATGAAAAGAAAAGGACTGAGTAAAATGCCCCACATGTCAAGGTCTCAAAATTGTATAGGGATCACAAGGCTCTGAGTTCAGTCCCCAACTCTGCCAGATGGAAAAAGGAGTACTGGCCCATTTTGTGAAATAAGAGCAATTTAAAGAGAGTGGTTTAGGGGTCTGGAGATGTGGTTCAAGTGGTAGAGTGCTTGTCTAACAATCAAAATTTCATAGGGTTAACATACAACATTTGTTGAATACAATAGTTATTTATTCTGATTGGCGAATGGTATTTATTTTATATTCTTTCCTTTACCTACTCAACTGTTTAATTTTAAAAAAAAATGCCAGTCCTGGGGCTTGAACTCAGGACTGGGGCAATGTCCTTGGGCTTTTTTTACTCAAGGCTAGTGCTCTACCACTTGAACCACAGCACCACTTGTGGTTTTGTGTATGTGGTACCGAGGAACTGAATTCAGGGCTTCGTGCATATAAGACAAGCACTCTACTACTAGGCCACACTCCTGACCCTAATTAATTTTTTTAAAGCCAAAGACTGGACACTGTTCCTGGGCTTGTCTTTCGTTCTTGCTTTCCTTCCTTCCTTCCTTCCTTCCTTCCTTCCTTCCTTCCTTCCTTCTTTCCTTCCTTCCTTCCTTCCTTCCTTCCTTTTTTTGATATTTTTTTTTCTGGGGAGCTTTGTTTGGTTTAGCTTTTTACTCAAGACAGTTCTACCACTTGAGCCACACCTCTAATTTCAGCTATTTTGATGGTAATTGAAGAGACCTCACAGACTTTCTTGCCACAGTTGGCTTTGATCCATGATCCTCAGATATCAGCCTCCTGAGAAGCCAGGATTCCAGGCATTAGTTACTGGCACCCAGCTAATTTTAGGTTACTGTTTATTATTTTTCACTTGTAATTTCTTTTTTTATTGTGATTAATAGAAGGGTTACATTACATTCACCAGATAGAAGGTGCATCACTTCACAAACATGGATCCCCTTTCTCATGAAGCAAGGGCACCTGCTGAGCCTAACGTACTGCAGCAAGAGGGGAGATATGGTACTTTATTTTCATCAGTCACAGAGATTTGTTCAACATCTGCTTAGGAGTTTCTGTGTGAACAGCATTCAATTTCAAATCAAGTATGCGTACTATTGCAAGAGATTTCCTTGAAAATTTTATCTGGCAGGCAGTTACTAATCTATTTTTTAGGAAGTTTTAGGGAACAAATAGATGTACTGGGTACAATTGCAGACAAAAAAATGAGCAGGACATTTCTGAAACAATTTAAAAAAATCTTGATTTCTCTGGCCATTGGCCCTAGTTAGGAATCTCTTCTGTGATACTTTACTAAGTATCATGGGAAATTGAGAAATGGATGACACCATTTTCATTCTTAAGGAGATTATCTAATAGAAGAGACATAAAACATGCACAAGTGAAGCTTCAGAACCATGGGACATAATTGCATAATGCATGGGAAAAAATCTGGGGTGTGCTTGGGTGATCCTATGGCATGGCGATTCTGAAACCACTGTAAATTGAGAGTGGTTTTCCCTGGCATTTTACTACTTTATGAAGCAGTTGCTTGTTTTCAAACAAAGAGTGGCATGGACAAAGGTTCAGAGAGATAATCTACAAGCAATCCATACAAGAAGAATCTTTCAAAACCAACCCTGTACTGTTGGACACCGGTAGCTTACACTTGTGAACCTCACTACTTGTGAGGTTGAGATCTGAGGATCGTGGTTCAAAGCCATCCCAGTGTCCATGAGACACTTAATTCTAATTAATCACTGGTAAACCAGAAGTGGTGCCATGCTTCAAGGGGTTAGAGCAGTGGTCTTGAGCTGAAGAGCTCAGGGGCAGTGTCCAGGCCCAGAGTTCAAGGCCCATAACCAACTCCCACAAAAATAATAAATAAACTTAATTTTACAATCTCTATAAATACTAGAACATTTTCATATATGGATGCCAACTACACTTGTAATAGAAAAGCTAAACTGTCAGAACATCAAAGGAAGTCAAGTTTCTGTGTAATCAAAACTCTTGGGCAATGACTACATCTTTGGTTTTCCCCTTACTTTTTAGAAGAGGGATAAGCAAAAAAAAAAAAAAAAAAAAAAAAAAGAGGGATGAGCACCCTGAAAGTCTCTTAGCTCCAATTAACCAACCAAATTTAAAAAAAAAAAACAGACATGGAGTTGTGGCTCAAATGGTAGAGTACCAGCTTTGAGTTAAAAGGAGTCAGAGAAACCAGGAGACCTGGGGTTTAAGCTCCACTACATAGAATACAATACATTGCAATACCATGCAACAGAAATAAAGAAGCTGCATTTTCCATTCCCCTTGTAATAACTGGGCCGCCAAGGCCAGGAGAGGACAGGCTGAAAAGAGTGCTGTCTGGAGCCTGCTCTCCCTGCACTCTACCAAGGACAGAAGCACAGACCTGGACCCCAGACATCAACTCCACTTGAATCCCAAACATCTGGATACAGAAAGATGCTGAGAGGCACGGGTTCGGAATTATCACGGAGAGGAGCTAGACAGCCCTGGAGCAGGACTTAACAGCAGCAGGGGATGGGTGACAACACCTCCCTTAGGGATTCAGAACCCACCAGATGAACTCTTCCTGGCCAGATGCAGGAAGAAATGGGGTGATTCATGACCACTTTGTGGTGGGGGAGACGGAAATGGGAACCTGCCTCTGGAGAAGGCATCACTGGACTCGGTGAAAAAGCGACTGAGGAAGGAAATGTCATCCAGTTCCTTGCACTGTGACGTCATCGCTCCCTGAGTGACAATGGTGACAGCCATGACCCCGAATGGAGCAGCGCAGCTCCTCTGGTTACCTCTCCTGTGTGGACCGCGCTCTATGAACGGAAGTCACTCTATTGCCTCTGACCTAGGGCTCGCTGTTTGGTCTGTTTGAGTGACTGGATTTGCCATCTGTCTTTTTCCACCTTGTGCTACTGTGTCAAAATGTCTGGCTGTCTAAACTACGAAGAAATAAAGTTCCTTTGTCTCAGGATTCTGGGAGTTGGCAAGTCCAGTGTGAAAGTGGAAACCACTGCCAGAAGAGACCAGGACCATGGGCCAGAAATCAGAGGACTGAACAGAGCCATGTTCTCTCTCTCTCTCTCTCTCTCTCTCTCTCTCTCTCTCTCTCTCTCTCTCTCTCTCTCTCTCTCTCTCTCTCTCTCTCTCTCTCTCTCTCTCTCTCTCTCTCTCTCTCTCTCTCTCTCTCTCCCCCTCCCTCCCTCCCTCCCTCCCCCCCTCTCTCTGCCTCACACTGGCTAGGTAACCACTCGATCCCGCACCACCAACCTTTGTTTTTCTCTAGATCTTTTGTTTAATAAGGTCTTAGATTTTCCTCACAAGCAGCTTTAGACCTGGTTCTCCTGAGATTGCAGGTGTGTACAGCCACACCTGGTTGAAAAGTAGTCTTACCAAGTTTAAAGTCCAGCCAGGAAACCCAATCCTCTTCATTGATCTCCACGTCCAGAGTATCTGGAATTACAGCCCCACCCACCTCATAAAAAGATCCACTGCCTCAGTGATACATTGGAGGTCAAACTTCCACCATGTGTTTGGGGACCATCCAGAGCATCGGAGCAGCATCATATATTAAAGTTGCGCTAGTTTATTTCTCTCCGTATGAGGGTACAGTAGTAGTAATATTATCCATTAAAAAAATTAGCCTGTGTGAGAGCTCAAGCCTGTAATCCTAGCTACACAGGAGGATACGATTGGAGGATTGCAGTTTGAAGCCAGTGTGGGAAGGACAATTTGTGAGACTCTATCTCCAATTAACCACCAGAAAACTAGAAGTGACACAATGGTTCAAAATGTGGAGCACTAGCCTTGAACTCAGGGACAGCACCCAAGCCCAGTTCAAGCCCCACAACTGATAAAAATAAAAGAAAATTATTAAGAAAAACACACAGAATTGATTTGCCATTGAAGACACACTGTTTTTCCAATTCCGAACAGCAGTTTCCAGTTCCTCCTCGCCCTCCCTCTGACTCTGGCTTCTGTGTCATTTCTACCTCCTCCATCTCCTCCTCATTCCCAATTTACTGCATGTGAACCATGAACCTTCTCTAAAACAGGAGAAACAAGGCCCTGAGAGAGCTGAGAGAGATGGCCCTGAAAGGAGATTCATGAAACATAGAACTTAAAGAGATACAGATTCGAATATCAGTCACTCCCCAAGGTAACTGAAAAGCAAAAACAGATCCTAATGGACACCAGCGTGGGTTTTTCCTTCCATACCTGGTGGACGTGAGGGAGATGGTACAGTATGCTGTAGTCTAACTCTGTGTCAGGCAAACTTCCCTAAGCCACAGAAGCCTCTCAGCTAACCCACTGCGCATGTTTTGACCATATTTTCAGAACATTGAACATCAACCACAGACTGGAGCACTGAGGCCAGAGCAGACTTCTCTCTACATGTTCTTGTTTTTGCTTTCCTCTAAGGATCACAGAGCTGAACCTTCATATCAGCATCTCTAGGCCAACACTGATATTTTATGATCTTTATACTTAATGGCCCCAAAGCTGCATTGTTGAGCTAAATCTGTTTCTGACATCTCAGCAAGTTTATCATCACTTTGGTTATCAGCTTGCACAGAGGAGCTGTGTCCCACACCGCCTGCTTTTTCCCCCCATAAATCCTGTTATTTATAGGACATGCATAATGTTATAAAATACAAAGATTCTCAAGAATGTATTACTGTGTATATACCAAATATGCCTTTTTAAACTTAATGAGAATTAATTATGGACTATTTTATCCTTTATTTGAAGCATTTGATGGATTCTGTGCCTGGAGCTTTGGAGTTGTTTTTTTTTTTTTTTAATTTTCTGTCAAAACTTGTTTTCTCAAAACAAAGTTCTTCAAACAAGGGCATGCTTATATTTCTTATTAGTTTCCAAGCATGAAGTCTGAAGAGAGAACTGTTTCTTAGTATGAATTATATGGTGTGAATCTGATAAATGTCTTTTTTCCACATTCAAAGATAAGGTAGATGAATGGGTTTAAACCAGGTATGCAGACATAATGCAGTTTTGGCAGAATTCCAAATCAAAGCAGTTTCACTTCAGGGACTTGAACTCTCACTTGGCTTTTTTGCTCAAGGATAGTGCTCTGCACAGGGTCACATGTTTACATCTGGCTTTAAGCTGGTTAATTGGACATAAAATTCTTTGAGGTGACTTCAAATTATGTTCCTCAAATATCTGATTCCTGATTAGTTAGAATGACAACCAATGAACCCAAAGAGCTTGGTTTATTTTATTTTTTTTAATGACAGACATGGGAGTTAACAGAAAGAGGTTAGAACTCATGCATAAATGTGCATATTTATGAAAATAAAATCATGCTGGGCACCAGTGCCTCATGCCTGTAATCCCAGCTGCTCGGGAGGCTGAGATCTGAGAATGGCAATTCAAAGCCAGCTGCTAATTCTTTTTTTTGGAGGGGGGGGAGTCATGGAGCTTGAGCTCAGGACCTGAGCACGGCCCTTGGACAGTTTTTGTTCAAGGCTAGTGGTCTGCCACTTGAGCCACAGCACCACTTCTGGCATTTTCTGTGCATGTGGTACCAAGGAGTCAAACCCAGGGCTTCATGCATGCTAGGTGAGCACTCTACCACTAAGCTATGCTCCCAGCCTGTTGTTGTGAATTCTTGTTTGTTGAAAAAACCCTTTCTATAATTTGGTGTAAGAGTTCATGTACACCTTTTTTTCTCATCTGGAAGTTTAATCTAGTTTGTAACTTGTATTTAGACTCAAGATTGAACCAGATCCAGATAAGCTCGATCCAGGTGCACTGACAGATTTGAGAGCTTGTTTCATAAATTATAGCCAACCAGTGTATTGTAAATAATCTGCTGGTGTCAATGGCTCAGACCTGTAATCCTAACTCTTTGGAATCCTGGCATCTGATGATCATGGTTCAAAACCCCAGCAGGAACCATGAAAACCTTATCTCCAATTAACCACTCAAACTCCAGAAATGGAACTGACACAGTGATAGTGTGCCAGCACTGAGAAAAAAAAAATTAAAAAAATGCATAGGGATAGTGTTTGTTTACCCACAAAAAGATAAGAAATCTACTCATTAGGAGATTATTTCTCAAAAATCTTTCCCCAGAAACTCATGTTTCTGGAATTCATAGCTCCTCCCCCATCTCTGTTTTATATAATTTCAGGGGGAAAGGGGAATGTAAATGGGATTTTAGAAATTAGTGCTAAGTATGATGTAAAGAAGATAATAACATTGTGATAAAGATTCCATCATTTCTGCATGAAAAGAAATAATTACAAGATAAACGTTAGGAGGAATTTAAGTAAAGTTGAGGGAACTGCTTAGAAATAATGACCCAAAATAGCTCAATGCATGTGGCTGTGGAGTTAAGGGAGTGGGTGAAGATCAAACACATTCAATAATTGAAGTTTGCAGTTAGAAATGGTTTCCTTCAGAATTCTACAATGTCCTTCTCAATTTATATTTCCATGTGATTGTTTGTTGTTGTTGTGCCATCCTTGGGGCTTGAACTCAGGATGTGGGTATGTCCCTGAATTTTCTTTTTGGACAAGGTTTGCTAACCTACCACTTGAGCTACAGCACTACTTCTGAAGTACTTAACTGAAGATAAGAGTCCCATGGATTTTTCTCAGCCAGGCTGGTTTGACTGTCTTCTTTTATTACCCTTGGGCCATGTTTCTCTCGTAATTTCTACTTCTGTAGACAGAGCTCTCCTGTGCAGAGCTCTCCCCCAAATATCAAAAAGCATTTTATACTTCCCTGCAATCTGGAAAGTAGCTCATCAAAACTGCAACAAATCCATAATAAAATCATAAACCTGCAGAACTATATAACCAAATGATAAGATTTCTCAAAGAAAAACACCTGCAATTTGCAAGCATAGACATGAGAGTTAGTTACTCTTTCCGTTCTTCAGTCTCTTCATGTATGAAGTATGAACTGATAATAATTTCCAGTACTTAATTCATATAGGTTTGGGAAGAGAAAAAGGGATTAGCAAGTGAAAATTCTCAGCACATTCGTAACACTCCTAGATAGTTCATTTGTTTTTGCTAGGATGAAGCCGATGGTGAGTTAGGGAGGGAAGGCTGATCTACACAGAGATAAAAGCCTGGCTCACAGCCAAAGACATGAGCCTGAGCCATAAGTCAAGCTCACTCCATTTATGAAGTTGTAGGCCCTTTAAATGTCTAACTGCTGATCTCCAATGAGAAGGCAGGAAATGCGTTAGGGACCACTTGACAAAATGGTCCTACATTCTCTCAAGAGAGGCTTTTGCAGGATGAATATGACAAATGTAGGTGTGTGTGTGTGTGTGTGTGTGTGTGTGTGTGTGTGTGTGTGTGTGTGTGTGCCAGTACTGGAGTGGCTTGAACTCAAGGTCTTCCACCCTCACCTGGTTTTTCTGCTTACAGTGGGCATTGTACTGCCTGATAATTGCTTGTTAATTGGGGATAAGTCTCACAGACTTTGCTCTCCAAGCTTGCTTTGAACTGTGATCCACAGATCCCAACCTCCTGAATAGTTAGGTTTCTAGAGATCACCCACTGGCTCCAGGCAACTTTGGTCATTTATTATAGATTATTTTATAGGTAACAAAAGAGGAGAAGGATTGACGTGGTAGCTATTAGAAACAGACAAGGCAACTTCAATATTAACAATCTATGAGCCAAAAGATAGCAAGGTAAAAATCATTACACCTTGGACGTACCTGATAAAGGGAAGATGCATGCATTCAGTCTCCACAGATTCTACCAGTCTGGGAAAACTTTGTATTGCATTCTTGTCTTCATAGGACACAGATTTCCATAACTCAATGACAATAGCTCAGAGTCTTTAAGGGAAAGAGAAAGTGGGCTCAGGGTATACTATGCAAGAGGAAAAGTAAGCTATGTTTTTCAAACATTCTTATTCTTTTATCAGCAATAAAAAAATCTAGGGAAGTTTCTGAGCATAGGGCCTCTCTTTCTACCCCTGCACCCTCCTCCCTGCCAATACTGAAGCTTGAACTCAGGGACTGATTTGCATTCTTGTTTGCCTTTTCCCTTAATGCTGGGTCTCAAGTGTGGCTTGAACCACACTTCTACTTCTGGTTTGGGGCTGGTTAATTGGAGAGAAGTCTCATAGACTTTCCTGTCCTGGCTGGCTTTGAACCATAATCCTCAGCCCTCAGTTTTCTGAGCAGCTAGGATGACAAGAGTGAGACACAGGTGCTTGGCCTTGTTGCTCCACCCCCTCCCCCATCTCTGACGAGTCTATATAATTGGAGCGACTGATGGTCCCTCACAGCCAGGCTAGGGAGGCCTCTCCTCAATTCCAAATTCGACTGACTCAATATTTCTCCATAAAGAGTGACAAGACTCCCTCCTTACCAGAGCTTAAATCTCCTTTCCTTCCATGGGTCTGTGAATTTGGTTATCTCCATGTAGCCACTCTCTAGCCCAACACTCAGCAAAACTCTGGCATACCATCACCCAACATGACTCTCTCAAGGGACAAAAATACACCCTTGGATAGCATGTCACTGGTCTGCCAGTGAAATCCAATTTTTAATTACCCTTTGCTTTAATTAATGCAGTTTGATTAATTGCAATTAATTTATTAGGATGTTAATTAATTGTCTAATTATTAATTGTGATTATATAATATTGTTATCAATTTTAATTAATCATACTACTATAATTGATTGATTGAACATAATTAGTTACCATTGATTACCATTCATTATACTTGATATCAATTATAAGTGATAACTATATCATAACTATGACTGTAATTAATTACAATGAATTAATTTTAATTAATTTGAGCAGTCACATGCATTTAGCAGGTGCCATATTGGACTGAACAAGCCTAGATACTCTAAATCCCATGTGATATCTCTCAGATAATTGTGTATTTGCCTGATTAATTACCTGCCTGCTGCATGAACCAACTGTGGTGGTATCACCTATCCATTGAGGAACTTCTGAGACCATGAACTGCAAATTATAACTAATACAGCCAGACCTTTAATAATATATTAGATGAACACTTGAAGCCCATGTATACAAACTAGAATATGAAATGTGTCTTCCAGTCCATTTTGGAACAAAAGAAGGAAGAGAGAAAAAGAGAGAAGGGGAGGGAGGGAGGAAAGAAGGAAAGAAGAGGAAGGAAGGAAGGGAGGGAGGGAGGGAGGGAGGGAGGGAAGGAAAGAAAGAAAGAAAGAAAGAAAGAAAGAAAGAAAGAAAGAAAGAAAGAAAGAAAGAAAGAAAGAAAAAAAGAAAGATTTTCTAATACTAGTGAGAAGGGAAAACCAAAAGCCTTAGATGGGAGTTACTGAGTCTGGCTTACTGAGAAAGTCGAATGGGAAGGAGTTTTAAAGCCAAAACAGAGAAAAAGAAAAAAAAAAAAAAAGCAAGTCCTCACAAGGCCTTTGGAGGGGAAGTGGTCATAGTCAGCCTGGTTGTCCTGACAAAACACTCCAGACTAGGTGACTTCAGCTACAGAAATGTTTGCTCTCCCAGTCCTAGAGGCTCAAATCCAAGATAGGCTGTTGGCATGGCTGACTTCCACGAGGGCCTTTTTTTTTTTCAGCTTGTTCCCATCAGCCATATCTTTGTGTGCTCCTGTGACCCACGCTCTGATGTGTCTGTACTGTGAAGTTACAAATCCCAGCATGGACGCCCTATGAATCCTAGCCCCAATAAGCTGCCTCGTTAGCTCCCAGAAACCCCATCTCCAAATGCTATCACATGGTGTGGGTGTCTGGGGTGGGGGTGTGGAGACTTCGTATTTCAACAAATGAATTGGGATGCGTGGCTCAATTCAATCCATGGCAGAGTCTACTCACTAGACTAGACATGGACAACAAGCTATATGCCTAAAGCAGGAAGAGGGAGCCCCAGGGCCCCGCAAGCAACCACAAGCGCACCTTTGCTCTTCTGAGGTCAAGTCCACACAGCCAGAGTACAATGCAAAAGATCACAATAGTTTGCAGTGTTCCTACCAAGGCCAGAGTCTATGTCTATACCCACTTAACTTCTGCCATGAAAAGTGAAGAGAAATATTCAGAGAGGGATAATTATGACAATATTTGGCAGTCTGGCAACTTTTCTTTTCTTCATTAGTCATGGGACTCGAACTCTGTGCCTGAGTGTTGTCCCTGAGCTCTTCAGCTCAATTCTACCACTCTACCACTTGAGCCACTGTGCCACTTCTGGCTTTCTGGTGGTTAATTGGAGTCTTATGGACTTCAGTGCCCAGGCTGACTTTGAACCATGAACCTCAGATCTCAGCCTCCTGATTAGTTAGGATTACAGACATGAGCCACCTGCGCCCAGCTAGTCTGGGAACTTTTCTAATTTAAGAAGCAATTAAGTAAAAAGGAAACGTAGACCATTGAGAAACAAGAACAAAACTGAAAGCTACCATTTAAAAACTACTGAAGGGAAAAATAATCATCGTCTTTGAAACATGACAGTTAAAGTAGGAACAGACTTTGCGTTAATACTTGCATGCTAATCTGCCTAGAATTCTAAACCACGCTCTACTTCCAGATAAGAAACAAAAAGAAATAGTTTAAATCAGTGCTGAGAAAATGTACTGTTCTTAAATCTCATAGAAAGGACATCTTTCTTGGCATGAAGCACCTGTACCTCATGCTTAGAATCTACTCAGGCGGCTGAAATCTGAAGATTGCGGCTGGAAGCCAGCCTATTTAGGAAAGACTTATCTCCACTGAAACTGCCCAAAAAGCTGAGAAAATGGAGCTATGGCTCAACTGGTAGAATGCTAACCTTGAGCAAAAGAAGTTCAGACAGCCTCGAGGCCTAAGTTCAAACTCTAGGACAGGTACTAAAAAAATAGATGGATAGATAAATAGATATAGAGAGATGGATGGTGAGATAGAGAGATAGACTGCAATTAAATTAAAAATAAGTCAAATGGCTCATGCCTCACATCCTAGCTACTTAGGAGGCTAGCAGGTCAAAGCCAGCCCAAGAAGAAACATCAGCAAGACACCACCAGAAAAGAAAAGCCAGAAGTGCAGGTATGGTTCAAGCTTTCTAGTCTTGAGAAAAAAAAGAAAAGAAAACCCTAAGGTACTGTCCTCAGGCCCTGAGTTCAAGCTCCAGTATTGGCACCGAAAATAAGTAAATTAATGAATAAATACCCATTGACCTTTCTTCTATCTGCTAGCTTAGCCCTTCTGGGTGTTTAATGGTCTCACAACTGCCTCTTCATAAAGCTCTGAAGCCACCCATCTCTAAGGACATTGACTCACCACCGAGGTTGCTTTACTTAGTCTCAGCCTGGTCTTTCTGCCAAAGGAGAGCATGCTTACAGTAGGAAGTGTTATGTAGATGTAATTCCGTTTGAATGAGGCGGTGTCTATCCCCTGCTGGCAAGCCATTCATTAGCTCCTGCGTGCCTTCTGGATCGCTTGCCCCAGCTCAGCCAACTGTATTTATAGTCTCTCTTGAGATACATTTGGCAGCTGTGGAATCAAGCACCAAGCTGTGAATGTGCCCCAGCCACCACCGACTGCTTTCCTGGCTCTGAGCACACCCCTCACCCCATGAAAGCTTCCATTGGAGTTTGTGTGTTAGAAAGAAGGCAGGCTACAGAGAGCACTAGAAAAGTGGTCCATCTGCAGACCTGGCACTATGTGAAAATGAATTCCTCTCTCTGTTAGCTATGCTGCATGGTGCCATGTCTGAGAAAATCCCAGCAGGACTTTTCATTCATGCTTGACTTTCTCTTCTTTCCTTGTGTTTCTGCATTATAGGGGCCGTTGGCTAATTTTCATCCATGTGTGTGCCATGTGCTGGTAGATATATATCCACAAGAAAAGCAGCCCTGTTGATCCTTAGAAATATGTCTACTAATTGGGCCCTTGGTGACTCATGCCGATAAGTCCTTACTCTGAGAGGAGGCTGAGATCTGACGATCAGGGTTCAAAGTCAGCCTGGGCAGGAAAGTCTTTGAGATTCTTATTGTAGTTTAACACCAAAAAGCCAGAAGTGGAAGTCTGGCTTAGATGGTAGAGTACCAATATTGAGCAAAAAAAACCCAAAGAACAGAACCCAGGCCCTGAGCTCAAGCCCCAGTCCTGCACACACAAGCACACACACACATGTGTGTGCACACACAATACACAGGCCTACATAAAAGCAAAAAAACACTTCTGTCTATTTTAAATTTACTTGGATTGTCAAGGTGGTGTATAGAGGGGCTACAGTTACATAAGGCAGTGAGTACATTTCTTGTGCAACATTGTTCCTCCCTCCCTTGTTTGTCTCCCATTTTCCTTGTCCTCCCTCCCCACAACAAGTGGTAAGGTTCATTTCCAACATGATGTCTTGTGAATATAACAGCTACTTTGGTTCTCCCTTTGTCTTTTGTCTCTCCCAATTCAGATAAACATATATACAAGACACAGGGTGCCAAAATCAAATACAGTGCACTGCTGGGGATAAACCAAAGGGGGGAAAAAAAAGAACTTCTTGTCTTACCTTAATCACCTCAATTAATCATCAGTGTGGCATTCTAACCAGAAGTCTTCCTTCTCTGTCTCTCTTTTTTTTTTTCTTTGTTGTCAATCATGAGGCTTGAACTCAGGACCTGGACACTGTCTCTGAGCTTTTTGTACTCAAGGCTAGCACCCAAATACTTCAGAGACAGCTCCACTTCCAGCTTCTTGGGGACTTCATTGGAGATAAGAGCTTCATGGACTTTGCTGCCCAATCTGGCTTTGAACTATGATCCTTAGCTCTCAGCCTCCTGAGTAGCTAAAATCCCAGGCATGAACCAAGAGCACCCTGCCTCCTGCTCTTTACTAATAGGGCTCATTTTCTCTTCCAAAATGCTGATCATGTGTTTTAACTTCGAGCTCAACTCTCAAAGGTACAAAAAGTCAAGTTCATTCTTATTTATTATCTGTTTATTTTTATTTTCTTTAAGTAGTTGTACAAAGGGGTTTCAATTCCAAATGTCAGTTTACGAATACAATGCATCCTGATCCTTCCGTCATCTCCCTCTTCTCCCCCACCTCAAGTCACCTGGTTTCATTTTTGCATCTGTACACTTAGTATTGAATATTATTCAATCTCCCACTTTTCCTGACTTTTCATCATAGCCTACTCATGTCCAATGCAAAAATCATCCTCCTGGTACCCCCCAAATTCATCCCTGAGTGCAGTGTTGTTCATATTCTAATCAATCAGAGGCATAATTATTTTGATCTGTGGTGGGACTTGAACTCTGGGCCTGAGCAGTGTTGCTGAGCTTTTCAGCTCAAGGCTACCACCCTACTCCTTGAGCCACAGTGCCACTTCCAGTTTTCTGGCAGTTAATTAGAGATAAGAGTCTCACAGACTTCTGTGCCTGCTCTGGCTTTGAACTACGTTCCTCAGATCTCAGCCTCCTGAGTTGCTAGGATTACAGGAGTGAGCCACTATGCCTGGCTCCTAGGTATAATTTTTAGGCTAGTAATTCCAAAGTGTTTCATAGTGGTCAGAGGATGTTTGGTAGAGCACTAGCCTTGAGCTGAAGCACTCAGGGACAGCACCCACACCCAGAGTTCACGGCTCACAATGACAAGAAGAAGAGGAGGAGGAGGAGGAGGAGGAGGAGGAGGAGAAAGAGGTGGAGAAGGAGAAAGCAGAAGAGGAAGAGGAAGAAGAAGAAAGAAGAAGGGCATTTGGACAGTAAGATGCAGATCCTCATGTGCTCTTAAACTCTTCGAGCTTGCCTGGGCAAAAATAGATTAACCATTCTAGCAAACTCTAGGCAGTATTTACGACTGCTACTTACTCTGGTCTATTCGGATTTTTTGAGGCTACCCAATCAAGAATTCTATGAGCAGACTATTTTGTTTGTTTAATGAGCTTGGTACTGAGGTTTGAACTCAGGACCTCACATTTTACTTAGCATTTTCATTAAAGGCTAGTGCTGTGCCACTTCAGCCACACCTCTACTCCAAGACACCCTGGCACTTGCATATGTGCCTGTATGCCTGTACAGCTGTTTATCTACTGCTGTAGGAATATTTATGTCAGTGACAAAAATCCATTCTTACCTTTAAGTCTTTCTTCCACTAAGAACTTGCCCTACATACCGAAGAAATGCTTAAGGAAGCCCCCAGTAGAGCCTCAGGGATGCACTATGCCACATGAAACCTCTGAAAAGGTCTACATAGCAACAATGAGTGTCCACTCCTAGCCAACCACTTCTCCCGCAGGCACGTGGGCTTGTATGGGAAAGTCGAATCAAGTTAGACAGAGCCTTTACACTTGGCCTTCGGAAAGAATGTATAGGTTGTATGAGAAGATATTTCGTTATGAAAAAAAGAAGCACACAATCCCTTCACTCCTTTTCTGTTTTTGTTAGTAGTGGGGCTTGAACTCAGGGCCTAGGCACTGCCCCTGAGCTACTCTGTGCTCAAGGCTAGCATTCTACCACTTGAGCCACAGTGACACTCCTGGTTTTTGAGTGGCTAATTGGAGATAGGAGTTTCACAGGGACTTCTCTGCCCAGGCTAACTTAGAACTGGGATCCTCAGATCCAGCTAGGATTCCAGGTATGACTCACTAGTGCCCAGCCACAATTCCCCTTTTTACAACATAAAAAATGTGAGATAGATGTAGTGTCCAGGATATAATAAAGTCATCGTAAATTTTTTTGCTAGTATCAGGACTTGAACTCAGAGCCTGGGTGTTGTCCTTAGCTTTTCATTCAAGGTTAGTATATAAGCCTTGCTTCACTTGAGCTACTAGCTCCAGTTGTGATTCTTCACTGGTTAATTTGTGATAAGACTTCACGGGTGTTTCCTACAAGAGCTCATTTCACCCCATGATCCTCTCAGCTTCCTGAGCTGCTAGGATTACAGGTGTGAGCTACCAGCACCTAACTAATAGTCATTCTTGAAAATTTATTTCAACTATAAAAGTCTGAATAATTGTACCAATACCTATAATTTATACAACTGGTAGGCTAAATAGGTAATACATTTTTGAAAGACTTTTTTAGCATTATAATCAATCCTTAGTCATAATTTCTTACATACTGAGCTTTATATCCTTTGTGTGTGTGTTAAGTAATGATTATTCCCACTAGCACAATACTTGGGCTTTCTCAAGGCTAAAGCTCTACCACTTGAGCCACAGCACCACTTCCAGCTTTTTCTATAGATGTGGTACCAAGGAATCGAACTGGGTCTTCTTGCATGCTAGGCAAACACTCTACCACTAGGTCAAACTCTTGGCCCTGTCAATCATGTTTAAAATAACAATTTTAAAATACATTTTTAGAACTAAAACTTCAAAAAAATTGTATCTTGGTAAAGTCTACTATGTGATGTTTAGATAGACTTGCATTTAATCTAGCATTCCGTCTTCTCTGGATCCTATCTTTCTGAACTTATGAATACCACACCAAAGTCCTTGTATAGTTCACAAATCATATTTCCTTCAACAAACTGCTTAAGAATTCTGCGAGTGTTTGGTTATTTCAACTTTGATGACATTAACGAGCCTGCCTCCAGACATTGCTATAGTAATTAAACAGGAAAATGTATAAAACCCTCCAGACCCTGTATTTTTCTCAACTGACCCCAACACACTATATCCTTCATCAGCTCTTATATCACCAAGCACTCTGGGACAGAGGAAACAAACGGAAACAAAGCAGAATCAAGTCCTTAATTTACTTTTCTCAAAACTTTCTTTGGTTCCAAGAACTGGATAAGAAACTTACTGTAAGGCCAGCCATAAATACAGCGTCCGCCAGGCATTGCGTCCTGTGCCAAGAATCTCAGAACACTATCTGCTGTAAGTCCTGACCTTGTGATGCCTGGCTCTGTGTTCTGCCTAAATAAAAACTCTAGAGATTGCAACCTCGTGGTGCCCTTGATTTCCTATTTGTTGTACTCAAAATGGGAAAGAAAGCACCACAGTGATGATGGTATTGTACTCATGAGTTGAAACGTTGAGCTGAGACCCCTTTGTACAACTACCTTAAGAATGTGGCTCATGCCTGAAATCCTACAGGAGGCTGAAATCTGAGGATCAAGGTCAAAGCAGAAAGATCTGTGAGACTTACGTCCAATTAACCACCAAAAGCCAGAAGCAATGGTGTGGCTCAAGTGGTAGAGGCGATTCTCAAGTGAAAAGACAAAGGGACGGCATTCAGGCTGTGAGTTCAAGCCCTAGTACTTGCACACACACACACACACACACACACACACACACACACACAAGCAAGAAGGAAGGTAGAGAGAAAGGGAAGGAGGAAAGATAAAGCTAATAAAATATTAAAATAGCGATTAAGATGTGAACTTACCTGCATGAAATAATTTTAAAATTTTTTGAAAAGTTTGACAATAACCTATTGGCCACAGGGTTTCATTTATTTTTTTTTTAAGGAAATGACTTTTGATAGTGGCTACAACTGGACATAATGATAATGTCACTGACTTTGGCATTTTGACAGGTCTAATCTGTGCTTTGTTGAGTTTAGCTAGCTTTATCATCAAAAACAAGCTGAAAGGGCCTGTCTGCTTTCTATACACTATTCCATTGTATATCATCCACCTCTAATGCTTTCCTCAGAAAAACCTCTTCATTCCTGTCACTGGCCAAAACTTTGCAATAAGAGGATTTCATCAGAAATATTGTCCCTTAGCAAAACAACACAGAATATTATAAAACACAAATGACTTACACTCTACAAAACAAGACAACTTTGAAGAGGCTTCTTACAAATGGAACATTTAATAGAAAATGAACAAAATGAATTTTTCAAAAATGTTGTATGAATAAATAAAATATAAATGAGGATGCATACAGCTAATCAGTGACCCTGTTGTATGAAAATCTTGTTATAGCAATTATGAAAATTAAATAGGAAATAGGGTTTTAATACTAAATGATCTGAATTGGTTCTTTTAAGAGATTATGGAGTAGAAAGTAGAAACCAGGGAACTCAAAAGCCAATGTGTTGATGGGAGAGAGTTAGATGCTTGCAGTATAAGCATCAATAAAAAGTAAAATTAGGAAGTGTGGTTCACATGGTTGGGCACTGGCCTTGAGTGGAAAAGCCAACAGAGAATTAGAGGTCCTGAATTCAATACTCAGTACCAAAACAGTCAAAAAAATAAAATGAGCCTGGCATCGGTGGCTCACATCTGTAATCCTAGCTACTCAGGAGGCTGAGATCTGAGGACCTCGGTTCAAAGCCAGCCCCGGCACAAAAGTCTGTGAGACTCTTATCTAAAATTAACCACCATAAAACCAGAAGTGACTCTGTATCTGAAATCGTAGAGCACTGGTTTTGAGCTGAAGAGCTCAGGGACAGCACCCAGGCCCAGAGTTTAAACCTCATGAATAACCAAAAAATAAAGAAAAGAAAATGAAATGGAATCAAAGAGGACTGATTTTCTAAGCTATTATTTTTTAATTGAGATTGTCACACCAAGTCTTTCCCCATAAAGGCTTTACCAGTCTTCTGAGGTGGTCTTCAGGAGAGATTTGTTCACAGTCAATAGCCATCAAATTAAAAATATGGTGCAGCACCCACGGCTTCCAGAGGCTCAGTGCAACACTCATATGCTCCAAGATTACCTGATTCACCATCAGCTTCTGTAAAGACCTGCTTTTTATTTGAAAAATAAAAGGGCTTTTTTCCTGTTGGGCACGGTGTGTACATCTATATGGTGAGTATATCTGTAATCCCAGCACTCCGAAGGTAGAAGTAGGAAGATCTTGAGATCAAGGCCTGCTTTGTCTAGATTAAAGACTGTCTTCAAAAAGTAAAAAAGTAAAAAAGGATGAAAATGGAGTCTCTTGCCCAAGCGTTTACAAGACAGTTTTCTTTCTGTTGTCTTTGATAAGAAAAAAATAAAAATAAAAGCCTGTCTAGGTCGGGTGGCTCCTGCTTGTTATAGCTATTCAAGAGATCTAAGGATCAAAGTTCAAAAGCAGCGCAGGCAGGAAAGTCCATGAGACTCTTATCTCCACTTAGACACCTAAAAAAAAGCAGAAAGTGGAGCTGTGGCTCGAGTGGGATAGCAATAGCCTTGAGCACAAAATCTCAAAGACCCTAATTTCAAGCCCTAGGACCAGCACCATTAAAAAAGCAAAAGCGCATATAGTACAGACGAGGAAGGCTTGGGTCTATTTATCCATGCCACCTGTCTAACTGTGATACTGACTTCTGCTTGTTCACAAAGTGCTCCCGGGTCCTAAAAGAAAATCTAACTATAGACATGAAGAAATGCTCCACAACACTGGCCATAAAAGAAATGCAAATCAAAACAACTTTGAGATTCCACCTCACTCCAGTTAGAATGGTCATGATCAAGAAATCTAAAAAGAGAGCAAATGAATTGCATTCTGTTTCCTCTTTCTTAACCATTTTATTATATAATACAGAAAATCAGCTCTAAATGTCATTTATTTATTTATTTATTGTTTCTTAACTACTTGTTTACATATATACTTTCCATGTACTTATTATTTTATTGCAGCACTGAGATTTGAACTCAGGTCTTTGACCATACTTGTCTGACACACTATCCTCTGAGCCAGGCCTCCAGACCTGCTGTTTACTGGTTAACTGGAGAGTGAGTTAGTAAACTTTCTGCCTGGATCCATGATCTTTCAGTTCTCAGTCTCCTGAGTGGTTAGGATTCCACTTACGAACCATTGAATCTGAATGGATAATATTTTTATATCTTTCACAAATAAGGTAAATCTGATTCCCACTAACTCATTTTTCCCACTTGATGAGAACTGCCACAGAGAAGAAAACAGAGTTGGGGCCTGCAGGTCTCCCAAAAGTCACTTTTATTTCAGAGGTACTTTCCCTGACCACACAAAGACCCAACTTGCTGTTCTCAGTTTTGTCTTGGTTTTCACAATAAATTAAAACGATTTTAGAGTGTAAAATCGTGTTACAAATAAAATAGCTATGTTATAATAATTAGCTACACTTCACATAAATAGTTTCCAACTTCAAAAAGTGCACAAAATGTATGGCTTGTCTTAAAGTGATGATTGAATGACAAAGAATACATTAAAATATTTACATTGGGCATTTAAATGACTAATTAAGAGGTGTAGTTTTACTCTGAAGTAAAAGTCATGAATTTTTATGTACAGCATTTCATTTATGAAGATCAAGGAAGACCAACGTTTTTATTCATTAGGCACCACCTAGAATTAGCTATGGCTTTCCAAATGAAATCCAAACCCTTCAGAAAACATTCTTCGGTTCAGATATCACCAGAAACCACCACACTGGAGGAAGGGTCACTCAGAGGTTTCCTGAGGTTCCTAGACCTTTCAGCAAACTCAAGATGAATTTTTTCCAAGGACAAATGCCAAATCTTCAGTTAGCTCTAGCTATTTTTCTTGCATACTTGACTGTTACCCCAGACCTAGATGAAGAACTCTGGGGACATTCTGCGTGAAAACTTTCTGGATTCAACAGAGGATCTGGTGTTCCTCATACCTCAAATGGTGAGGATCTGTAAGATACTCACAGAGAGCATGGACTAAAGTTACAGAAAATACAAAGCAAAGTTTGTGGGATTTTTTTTCTTTGTTTTTTTTTGTTTGTTTGTTTTTCTGTTGATAGTCATGGGGCTTGAACTTGGGATCAAGGCACTGTTCCTGAGCAATTTTGCTCTACCACTGGACCCACAGCTCCACTTCCAGTTTTCTGGTAGTTAATTAGAAATAAGTGTCTCGTAGATTTTCCTGCCAGGGCTAACTTCAAACATCGATCCTCAGATCTCAGCCTCCCGAGTAGTTAGATTACAGGTTTGAGCCACTAGTGTCCCATTAATTTTGCTAAATTATATGTGTCATTGACAATCTCATTGTCAACACCTTCAGGGAATCACTGGAAATTCAGGGATTTATTGGAGATGGATTGAAATATTTTCTTTCCAAACAAAGAAAAAAGAAAACCCACTGTGCTGGCATATAAACCAGTTGACAAAATATCTGTTTCCATGTCCAATATTCACAAGACCTGGGAGAGAAGAAGCCTCCTAGATTCCAGACAAGTTCAACAAAGCTCCACAAATTCCAATTCACTGGGCAGCAAAAAGCCTGAGGTCTTATGAATCTGTGCCCTCCTCTCCTTCCAGGCATGGCATGGCATTACAACTCAGTTGAAATACTGAAGGACAAACGCACAACTCATCTGCCTACATGAAAAGATACAACAAGGTTAAGGACTTGACCCCCATATCTTGCAAATGCTACGCATGTTTGCTCAGGTGGTATTCTACCAGTTGATCATATCTCCAGCCTAGCTTTTCACTGGTTAAATTTTAGAGATAGAGTCTTGTAAACTTTTCTGTCTGGGCTAACTTCAAACAATGATCCTCTGGATATCAGATTGCAGACATGACCCACCAGTACCTAGCTTATACTAATACACACACACACACACACACACACACACACACACACATAAAATATATATATATATATATGTAATACACACAAAAACAATTTTTAATTGAATGGTTTTCAAGATGCTATTTGGTTACCAGTCTACTTCATAAATATTTTCAAGCAAAATATAGTATTTAACAATTACCAAACACTCTCATACTTTGTGTTTTTTTTAAAATATTTTTCCTTTCTGCCTTTATTTAGAATGAAAATTGTTTAAGAAGAATATAAAAATGGAAACTTTTCAGAAGCTCATAATCCAACCATTTGTTTGGTCACTTTATAGAGTCTTTTCATTTGAACATGTATATACTTATGTATTTTTGTAAGCATACTCAAGCAATGCTTATAATTTTGCATAGAGGTGTGCTGTATTTTCGAAAGATGTTTTTCCATCATTTTTCTGAGGCCAGACACCTGTAATCCTAGCTACTCAGAAGGCTGAGATCTGAGAATCACAATTCAAAGCCAGGCGAGGCATAAAAGCCTGTGAAACTCATCTCTGATTAATCACAGAAAAAGTTGGAAGTGGTGCTGTGGCTCAATTGGTAGTGTGCTATCTTTGAGCAAGAGGAGCCCAGGGACAGTGCCAGGTCTGGAGTTGAAGCCCCAGGACTAGAAAAAAATTAAAAATTATTTTTCTGAATTAGGTGTGATTGCAAAACCAAAAGGTACATGTTTTGCAATCATGGCAACTGCAGTGATCACTGGTACTATTTAAATGGGATGTACTTTGATTTGCAGATGAAGCCACACAGATGCGAGATTACCCAGAAGCTTTGAGCATTTTAGCAGTTATAGACTTCTGAAAACATTCTGTCAGAACCACTTTCAGAGAGGACAATATAACAGATAGCCTATGCCTACAGGAATTCAGTCACCTGACTAAATAATGCTTCTATCATAAAGCACAGATTTAATCCTGATAAATACCAAATGGCAATGGGTAGAAATTGCATTATCCATGTGACTAAGTTACATTTTAATGTGAATGTCTTTTATGATTTATATATGTGCATATACTCATGTTACTTATATCCTATTTATATAATATAGATTTATATTATGTATTATATAAACGTATAAATATATAATTTTATATGCAATGTATACCTAGGTATCAGTGGCTCACACCTCTAATCCTGGCTAACCAGAAGGCTGAGATCTGAAGATTAAAGTTCAAAGCCAGCCCAGGAAGGAAAATCCAGAAGACTCTTATCTCCATTTAACCAGCAAAAACCAGATGCGGAGATGTGGCTCAAGTAGTAGAGCACCAACATTAAGCATAAAGGCTAGGGGATAGCCCAGAGGCCCGGAGTACAAACCCTCCTGTATGAACAAGATTAAAAAATAATAATGTATACTTATATATTTATAGAGATTATTTGTATATGCATGTGAATATTTTTCCTTTTCACATTTTTATGAGAGAAAATAGTGATGATAAGTTAAAATTATATTAAACTTAAAGCTTATGTGTATCAAACCATACTAGAGTTTATTTTAAATGCCAGTTTTCTGTAAGTGGTACAAACAGTGGAGATCAAATCAGTATTTTATCTCAATCTGTGTTTCATTCTGAGATAATGCACAATACTATTCATCATGTCTGACCAAGTACCTTCTAGCTTCAGTGTTTCATGCAAAAGGCTCGTGAGAATGTAGCACGTAGTCTGGAAACAGCTGGTATTGTTTACTGAGTGGTCAGCTTTGTTCTGAAGCAGTGATATCAATTGCCTTCTCAGAGTTAAGGTTCCAGCTGGAGCAGGTTATCAGCTGGACACTGAAAGCAAAACAGAAATTCTCCATCAATCATACACAGGCCCCTGTTAGCTCACCAAAGGCTTTTGCCAAACAATTTGTTTTATGGATATATTAGTGCTTGCCTAATTACCATTAATTCATTTGCTTGTTATTGTAAGTCTAAAAGAGATTGATTTGCACTGCTGAATACTGTGCTTTGCCTACCTCTCATTATCAAGACAAATAAAGAATTGGCTGAGACAAATAATTTTCTCACACAGGCATCCCTGGCTCACACCTGTAATCCTAGCTATTCAGGAGCCTGAGATCTGGAGATCCTTGGTCTGAAGTATAGTCAACTACAGAAGATTCTGTGACACTCTTGTCCCTAGTTATCCAGTAAAAGACGGAAAGTTTTGGCTCAAGTGGTAAAGTGCCAACTTTGAATGAAATAGCTAATCTAGAGCAAAAGAGGCAAGCCCCCCTATACTGCACAAAAAAAGAGAGGGAGAGAGAGATTTTCATTTTTCATTACTGGCCTATCATATTAAAGGTTATTAACAAGCACATAAAATCTGCTTATGGGAGTTTTCTTTGGCATGATTTTTTTTTATTGCCAGTCCAGAGGCTTGAACTCAGGGCCTCAGCACTGTCTTTGGGCTTTTTCAAGACTAGAGTTCTACGACTTGAGCCACAGCACCACTTCCAGCTTTTTTCTATGTATGTGGTACCAAGAAATAGAACCCCGGGCTTTGTGCATGCTAAGCAAGCACTGTACCACTAGGCCAAACTTTTGGCTCCTTGGCATGATTTTTATGCTCCCCAAAGATAATCTGAGTGTGGGGCGAGGCTGAAGACTGATATATTAGAGCCAGAAATAGCTGTGTGACAGAAAAGTGCATGGAAACTACCCAATCCTAGACTAAGGCCAGTGCAAGAAGCCCTCAGCATTACCATGTACTTATCTGTATGCCCAGAGGAGCATAAATTCCCATGGACCAATCTGAAACCCATACGAGGCCTCCTGCTAGCCTATAAAATCTAACCTACTGTTTGGAGCTCTGCATGAAGGCCTTACTTTATAGACTGGTTCTTCAATCACTGGCCTCATAATCCTTTTATTAAATATTGAAGTGCAAATACCCTTGGAGGGGAAAAAGCACTATACCTTAATAGTGATTTATATATTAGGATTCATAGCTTTGATTAAGCGCCTCCATGAAAGCCAGATGAAAGGCCTGTGCTCAGCATGTTGCTCATATGATTCCCCGACACATTTCCTGGACTGGGGAGCATAATAGACCCAGTAAGTAAACATATGACCCAATCTAGGGTTTAGATTAGTAATCAGGATGCTAATAATAGCCACATACCTATAGGTGTATCCCTAGGAAAATACTGACTATAATCCTGCCACTGGAACTCTTTAACAACCTTGAAAGATAAATATATTTGAGCACATGTCACACTATAATTAAGATGAGCAGATAAATACAAGCATATTGGAACAATGCAAAGATATCTTCATGTTCCTCAAAATAAGTTTTGAAGAATGTCTCTTCTATAAGGATTTCACAATTATTTACTGGAAAAGAGGAACTACAAATATTTTGAGGGCGATATAACATTATTTTCCCCATGTCTTTTTTGTTTTGCTTTGTTTTGCTTTTCTGCTTGGTTGTGGAGTCTTGGCGCAGTCCTGAGCTCTTCAACTCTACCACATTGAGCCACCGCTCCACTTCCTGTTTTCTGGTGGTTAATTGGAGATAAGAGTTTCACAGACTTCTGTGCTCAGGCTGGCTTTCAATCATGGTTCTCATATCTCAGCCTCCTGAGTAGCTAGGATTACAGGTGTGAACCACCAGTGCCCGCCCCATGTCTTAAATGTTAAAAAGCAGCCTTTAAATGGTGATAGAAAAGCTGGATATTCACATGCAGAAGACAGAAACTAGATTCTAGTTTCTCGCTCCATTCTAAAAACAATTCAGTGTGGATAATGGTTCAGTCATGTCTCTTAATATAAAGCCTAAAACTGTGAAACTACTACAGGAAAGAATAGGGAACACACTAGAACATAGTGCCATTGATGGTAATTTTCTGAATAGCTGAGCAGATAAGAGCAATGATGGATATATAGGATTGCATTGAACTAAAAAGATTCTGCACAGCAAAGGAAGTAGTAAACAGTGTGAAAAAAACAATCAACAGAATGGTAGAAAAACTATGCCAGCGACACATCTGACAAGGAATACACAAAAGGCTCTAAAACTAGTCTCCCAGAGAATCACCAGCTCCATTTGTGCAAGGAAACTGAACATACAAATCTGGAAAATAGTACAAATAGATTAAAAAAAATACATGAAGAAATGCTGACATTTTCTGGCCATAAAGAAAATGCACATAGAAACAACATTAAGATCCCGTCTCAATTTATCAGAACACAATAAATGCTGATGAGAAAGAAGGGATCTTAATGCACTGTCAGTGGAAATGTGAACTAGTGCCACCACTGTGGAAATAAGTATGGAAGTTTCTCAAAACCCAGGAATAAAAATATCATACATCTAGTGACAGCACCCTTACACTTACATCTGAAGGATTGTAAGTCTGGATAAATAGAGGCATTTACACACTGGTATTCACTCTAGCACAGCTCAAAATAGCAAAGCCTTGGCAATAACCTAGATGCCCTACTACAGATGAATAACTCAAGAAACATAGCTCATATAGACAATATCACTCATAAAGAATACAATTGTGATGCTTGTAAGTTAATCATGGTAAAGAAAATCAGATAAAGAACAAAGGGTTCATATATTTTATGTGCATGTTATACCTACAAGGCAACATATATATAAGCACATACAGGATCATATCTATTTACTGAAATTTCATTGTATCTTTGAGTCATGATAGCCAAATAAAATCTGCCAAAAGCTCTTGAATGGTAATAGGTATTGGGCACATGGGAAGTGAGCGCTCACACTGATTAAATTCCTACAAAAGCATGTGTGAAATACTGGTGAACCCCTTATTTGAAAGGAAAAAAGCAAAATAGTCTCCTTAGCCTCCTTCCCAGGAGGGAATCCACAAGCCGAGGTCTCCTGGCTCTATCCCAGGCCTCTCTATATAAGATCTCTTCTATCTTCTTGTTAGGGGGTGCTCCTAATCTGATTGGTTGAGGGATGGTCATGTGCTGCAGAGTGTGTGGTGATTGGTCAAGGATGCTCAGGTTCTGCGGAGAGTATAATGATTGGTTGAGGGCCAGTCATGACCTGCAGAATGTGGTGATTGGTTCCCTTTTCTCTCATGCTCCCGCAGGGTCATCCCCCACGCCACATGTAATTTTGAAGTGTTTGACTGCAAAGACAAAGAAATCAAGTCCAAGTAGCAAGTGAAAGTGCTGGCCAAAGCTTTACTGGCTGAGATTCCTTTTTAGTCCTCATCTGCTTGACCCATGTCCTAACAATCACTGGACTTCAGAGCTGAACTGTAGCCAGTAGTGGAGAGCAGACACTGATTCCCAGATGGAACATTCTAGCTTAACTGGCCTGGATGTCTGCCAATCAAGAGTCAGGTGTATTGTAACCAGTCAGTCACCTAAAATGAAACATCACTTTTTAAACAGTTTTACAAACCCATGTATTAGCCACTGCAATCTCACCTTGGACACCATGATAGCATCAGTGCAATAGTAAACTATTTCACATTATAGCCCCTTATGAGGAATCTATTATATAGAAAAACTGATGGTAGCATAATACTCATTCTTCTAATCTATTCATTTGAGTAGAAAGTTGAGACAATGGGTAACCAATCAAGTGGCTTTCTCTTAGGAAAGCATAGAATTTGACTACTGATGTCAACATAACAACCATAGCTCTGAGGAATGTTTTTAAAAATCACATAGAAAAGAAAAGGAGTACATAAAACCTGGAAATTCTTCATCTTCTGAAACATGAAACACAATAAAATCCATCACATGCCACACAATTCCCTAGGAACAAAACTCGGAGCTGCAAACAAAAGTACCTCCTGGCTAATAGAGCTAGCAAGTATATCACCATTAGCTTTCATCATTAGCTGTGCCTTGACTGACATGCATATGACAAAAATCTAAGTAGCTCCTGAGAGGAAGCAGAAGAATTTTGAAAGGATCTCAGAATGATCACAAACACTTCCTCTTGATAGGGAGACAACATGAGGCATTAAGCTCTGGCATGGAAGGGTGTGGAAGCTGAAGCAAAGTTTCCATGTATACCAGAGAACAGCCATGCTTTAGGCACAAGGCTCACATCCCAGCATGCACCGAAATGGCTGGACATCAGCAAAGCTCAGATTCAAGCTCTACCATGTCATGGTAGTTAATAGAATCTAAGCCACTAAAAATGAACAGGCCCACATCAGGGCTGTAAAAGTGTCAGTGATGTGATGTGGCATTTAGCCATGATCATTTGCAGACATGCAGAAGATTTTCTGCATTATTTGAAGAACTTCTAAATACATAGCTTGCTGAACTTTCCTCCTCTATAAATACATACTTCTATTAACATTTTTAGTTTTAAAATATAAAATACTGTTCGGGAGTGTACCCCAATAAACTTCCCTCTACTTGCAAAAAAAAAAAAGATAAAATTCTTTTATTTTCACTGAACAACTGAAATTTGTTTTCTCCTCTTCTTCTTCCTCCTCTTCTTCCTCTTTCTCCTTCTCCTGCAGCTTCTTCTTGCTTCTTTTTGAACTCAGCTGTCTTAGGAACGGTAATAAAATGCAATCTATATAGTTTATGAGTTTGTGGTTGGTAGAGAAAGGTACGCATACTTCTGATAATCCCATTATTGTGTGATTAATGTGGAAAGAACACCAGCAAGTTCTCAGAATCTGGAGAAAGTAAATATAACATCACTAGCAATAACTAAAAGTAATTGCGAGTAATAAACAATAGATAAGCTACATGAAAACAGCCTAGAAGGTACTTTTTTTTTTTTTTACTTTACTGTCTGGGAATTCTACTTAAAGAACTTCCTGCTCCGATTTTTCATATGAAAGACAAACTAATACCCTTTAAAATTCAATATAGTGAATCCAGAGCTGAGATTCCAACTGTTAAAAAAAACTTATTATAAACTTCTCCTAGTATTAAGCAATTTGAGTCATTTCCTGATATCACATAGTTTTCCACAATCGTTTTAAAATGTATTCCCGATACGTTGAGGTTATTTAAAGCGGTTATGTGATAGGCACACACACACACACACACACACACACACACACAATCACTTGTCTAATAATTCAAATTATTTCTTTAAAAACTTGTCTTTGTTCACATCATAAAATAATACATAAACGAGGTCTCAAGGGAGTACAAACAATTGAGGGGAAACAAGGAAGCTGACATCTTTGTACACTTAAAGAGTTAACAGTTCGGGGGTGGGTTGGGATATCAGGAAAGTGAAAATAATATAATTACAATGTGACTCAGGAGACTTCTGGACATACAACCAGAAACTAAGAAGTAGCGGGAGGGGACTGCAGTATCCAAGCCCTGTGCCAGGGTTCATGCGTGTCATCCTGGCTGCTTAGGAAGCTGGGATCTGAGGATCATGGTCTAAAGCCAGCCCAGTTAAGAAAAAAAAGCTCAGGGACAGTATCCAGTGCAAGCTCAGGATTGGCACAGAAGAAGAAAAGGAGGAAGAGGAGGAGGAGGACGAGGAGGAGAAGGAGGAGGATTATTCAAATATTATAAATTCAATATATAGAAGTGATCTAAAATCACTTACAGGAGTGATATTGGCAAGCGGGCAAGTAGGGAATCCATTTGTAGCACCCCATAGCAACCAGAGAACACAACAGAGCCCTGAACTCTGCCTTTGTTGGAGTTCTGAAGACTCATCTGGATTTCCGGGGAGAAGACACATGCTGATGCTGGACCAGGGCTCGGGCTCCCCTCGCCGTCCACTGGGCCCAGGAGACAAGGGATTTGGAAGGAGGGCATCTGCCCGCGGCCGGGTGACAGGCCTGAACAATGTGTCCCTAGCCATGGACCCCAAAGCGGCCACGGCATGAGCTTCCCCCGCTCGGCTGTGAGTGGAGGCAGAGTAGACATCTCCGGATCCCACCTGGAGACGCTGGGCCCTGTGTTCCCAAGAGGCCATCCAGGCCGATGGGTGCCTGGGGCTGCGCGATGAGGACAGTTCAGCCCCATCCACACTGCGGGATTGGCCTTGCCCGCCCAGCCCTGGAAGCCCTGAGCCCAAGCAGCACCCCAGTGCAGATCTGGGACCTTTCCCCAGGGGAGGGGGTGGGAGGGAGGGAGAAATTGTCACAGATGCCCCCCCTATCAAACTCTTATCTCCAGACTCCTCCGTGGATCCAACCTGCAGCCACGTGGGAGAAGTGACCAAGACAGGACAGGCATCTGCGTGGAAAACCAACAGGACAAAGTCCTCATCCTCAAAGCCGTGTATAAATATAGTTATTTGCTCTCTCAAACGCATGGGAGACCAACCCAAAGCTAAAAGGGAATAATCAGGAAAAGAAAATAATGCAAGCAAAAGCTATCAGTAACCAACTATAGAGAAGATTCATATATTGCATATGTTGAAAATGATGTTTTATCTTGGAACTCAGTAAAATGCTGAAGAATACAGACAGACCTCTAAAAGAAGGCAGGAAACTGATGTATGAACAAAAGGAGTCTAATGATAACATGGAAACCATTAAAAATCATACCGCATGTGCCAGTGGCTCACACCTGTAATCTTAGTTATCCAGAAGGCTGAGATCTGAAGGTCACAGTTCAAAGCCCAGCCCAAGCAAGGATGTTGGTGAAGCTGTTATCTCCAATTATCTGCCCCTCAAAAAGTGGACTTGTGGTTTAGGTGGAAGAGCACTGGAATAGAGCAAGAAAGTTCAGGGATAATGCCTAGGGCTGAATTCAAGCCCCAGGACTGGCACAAAAAGCAAAAACAGGCATATCCTAACTTGTAGTTGAAGATCTCAATTACAATCGAAAACCTCAGAGTTGATTATGTAGATGAAACAGCAAACTAAAATAGCATTATTTTGAAATTAGTCACTTAAAGGAGCAAAAGATTGTTTTTTTTTTAAAGGAGAGGGGAAAAACAAATAGGACCAGTGAGTATCACAAGGAAAGTGAATTATGGATGCCCCAGTAGGAGAAAAGGGGAGATGGAGAAGATAGGGAGAAAAGATGAAGGAAGGTAGAAAGGGGAGGATGAGAAAGACAGAGAGACAGAGAGAGAGATACTATAATACCCTGCTCACACAGACAGTCTCTGGGTGCCAGTGGCTCACACTTGTAATCCTCTAAAAGCTGAGAGCTGAGGACCATGGTTCAAAGCCAGCAAGGGAAAGGGGAATGCTTATCTCCAGTTAGCTACCAAAAAGCCGCAAGTGAAATTGTGGCTCAAGTTTTAACAACTTCAATAAAATTCAAATTACACCCCATATATTTTCCAACCATAAAAAGTATAAATATAGGAATAAACAGCAGAAAGAATCTTTAAAGACTCACAAATGTGTCAAAATTAAAGAATTTACGCCGTGATGGCTAATAACTCAAAGAAGAAACCGTAAGAACACTTCATAAGAACCTCAGACAAACACAAATAGAACCTCACAAAATTAAAGACATTCAGCAAAGGCATTTTATTGTGTATTCCCCCCCTCTGGGAGCACTTTATAATTATAAAAGCCTACATTAAGCACACAAGGATATCAAACATATATTTGCCTCTAAAACCTAGAAAAGAACAAATTAAAAAGTGTGGCAGAAGAAACAAAGTACTGAAGTTCAGAACAGAAACAAAATTGAGAATAGATAAACAGCAAAAAGATGAACACAACTAAGAATTGATGTTCTGAAATCATTAGTAAACTGTTAACTATCCCAGCCAAGATACAAGAGAACCAAAGTAAGTAAAATTACGTAACAGCACAGAAGCATCAGACAATGCCTAGTAACATTTATATCCAAGATCAGTTATCAAAAACATAAGACAGACAACTCAGTACCAAGCATTTAAAGCATAAATTACAATCCTTTAGAAATTCTTCCAAAGAACTTAAAAGGAGGATAACTGTCCAGCCAGCATCAAGGAAAAGTCACAACATGTTCAATGACAACAGTTCAGTTGCTTCACACATCAAAGATTCAGGGAGTGGATAATTCAATGCAAGTTCCAAACCAGTGGAAGTGGAGCTGTGGCTCAAATGGAAAAGCACCAGAGTTGAGTGAGAAAGTCACTGAGAGTATGAGACCAAGTCCAAACCCCAGCTCTATCTCTAAGTAGACAGACAGAATGAATGAATGAATCACTAAAACAAAAACCACATTCCAAACTTGTGTTCTGTGTTACTGAGGATTTGTAAGGCTCTCTAAAGGCATTTTATAAAGATCTTCACTTTTCTCGAACAGTTCTAAAACTGGTATGAAGTCTTCATTTTCTTCAGTGCTGTGTCTGTACCACTGCACTGTAGCAAAAGGGAGCCAGGTCAAGCCAGCAGAAGGCTTAACCCAGGGGACCTGAGCTGCTGTGCCAGTGATTCTCTGAGCAAAGATTTAAAGATTAGACATGTGAAAGGGTATCAATGTATGGGAATTAATGCACCTTCTATCTGGCAAATATCATGTAACCCTTCTATTAATTACAATAAAAATATATGAAAAAAAAAGATTATGCCTTCAACCACCTTCACATACTGTGTAATATTCCCCTTCTGCTTTCCATGAGTTTTGTCAGCAGCTTCACACGTCTGCTTACACGGGCAGAAGTTAGTGGCAAGCTGGGCAGCTGCACAGGAAAAGATTTTCTGAGTGCCTGGGGGGCTGGCCAAGCTAAGAGAAACTTGAAACCTCATAAAAAGTACTTTGGGTGGCTCAGCTTGCCACTCTCTGGCACAGAGCTCTCCCAAGCCATGCTGCTAAGAATAAATCACAAGGCTTTTTATCATCTCTTAAAGGAATGTCCCAAGTCAGGGACAGGTGGGAAGGCAGAGAGGGGCTAGGCAAGTGGGGAGAGGGGAGATAGGGGAGGACAGGACATGGGGCCTTCTGAAATCACAGCACCCAGAAGCTGGCTGTCCATTTCACAGAAGCCCAAGCCCTCCCAGGTGCTAGACACACACGTGGGAGGTATGAGGCATGAATTAATTAGGAGTGTTAGGAAAAACACCAGAAAACTTAAGAGTCTTGTTAAGATGCTGGGAATGCAGTAGCACTCACATACTCCGAAGCACAGAATCTTCAACACCCAGGTCAAAATACAGGCATGGAGTTGGAAGCTGTTTGTAAGATCTGAGGATCATGGTTCAAAGCCAGACCTGGCAGGAAAATCCATGAGACTCTCATCTCCAGTTCACCACCAGAAAATCAAAAATAGACTGTGGCCCAAAGTGGTAGCGTGCTAACTTAGACCCCCTAGTAGCTAGGATTACAGGTGAGAGCCCAAGTCCTGAGTTCAAGTCCCACAATCACTACCACTACCACCACCAGCAGCAACAACAAATACAAACATAGCTACCAAGTATATAAAGCATGTGTGCTGGAGGCTGCAGCCTCCTGGGCACCCTGCACTGCCACTCAGTTCTCTCTCTCCTCCTGGAAGGAGGACTGAGGACCTGCCATGGCTTTGCTTTCTTTCCATTGTATTTTAAAACATTTCAGGGGCAGGAGTTTGGCCTAGTGGTTGAATGCTTGCCTAGCATGCATGAAGGCCCGGGTTCGATTCCTCAGTACCACATATATAGAAAAAGCCGAAAGTGGTGCTGTGGCTCAAGTGGTGGAGCTCTAGCCTTGAGAAAGCCCAAGGACAGTGCTCAGGCCCTGAGTTCAAGCCAGGACTGGAAAAATAAATATAAACAAACAAACAAACAAACAAGCTTTCATTCCCTTGATAGAATTAACAAGAGGAAAATGGAAATCCAAGAGGAAAATCCTTTTGCCAGTACTGGAGCTTGAACTTTGGGCATTGTTCAGCTTTTATACTCACAGCTGGTACTCTACTACTTGAATCACAGTTCTACTTCTGGCCTTTTGATGGTCACTTGGAGATAATGGTTTACAGATTTACCTCTCTTGGCTGTATTCAAACTGCATTTTATTCTAACCTCAGCTTCCTGCAGATCTAGGATTACAGGCATGAGTTACCAGTGCCACGCTCAGCCCTGCTGTGATAGCATTCATTCCCAGTTGTATTTTAGGTCTAGCTTCCACATACGAGAGAAAACATGCACTCTTTTGTCTCTCTGAACTTGTCTTTCCTCAGCACAATTCGTTCAAGGTCTATCCATTTCTGTAATATCTCTCATTCAATGTTTTAATTTCTTACTATTTCTATCAGTATATTATCTCAATGTATCATTGTATCAATCAAGAGATTGTCATTTGATAGAAACTATAGGAATCTATTTTAATAACAGGAACCATGACCTGTGGCTGTCACCTGTAACTACATCAGAAGGAGAACACCAGATGCTGGTGGATCACACTTGTAATCCTAGCTACTTAGGAGACTGAGATCTGAGGATCACAGTTCGAAACTAGCTCAGGCTTTATTTCCAATAAACTACTCAGAAAAATCCAGAGGTGGGGTGGTGGTTCAAGTGGTAGAGTGCTATTGCCTTGAGCACAAAGAGGTTCAGGGACAGTGCTTAGACCCTGAGTTCAAGCCCCCGGACCAGGGCAAGAAAGTCTACAAGACTTAAAACTCCAATGAACCACTAAAAACCCAGAAGTAGAAGTGTTGTTCAAATGATAGTGTCAGGCTTGAGTGAAAATGCTAAATGAGAGTGAGGTGCATGAGTGTAGGCCCCAGTAATGGTACAAATAAATAAATAAATGAAGAAAAGCTACCCCTTTTATCTCTTGAAAGTTGGAAAATGAATATGCTAGTATTCACAGGAAAAGCAGTCCAAAACCCCTAAGATCCGGCCTCTTATCTTACAGCTGAATAAGTCAATTGGACCTAGCAATAATTGACCAAGTGTTTGAACATTGCACAATATTAGCTTTGGGAGATTACAGAAGTTGTTGCCACAGTTTTGTGTGTTCCCACGGAAGAGCTAAGAAAAATCCATCAAATTCCCTTTGAACACTGAATATCAGATGCCTTCTTCCCAATCAAAGGTCTTTGTTATTTCTGGTGGTTGCTGATTTTTTTTTTCATTCTCTGCCTGACATATTGCTGGATTTCAATTTTTAGGCTGTATTATTCTCTCTCTCCATGTGTATGTCTGTTTCTCTCCCTCATTTTTCCCTCAGCCTCTTTCTTCCCTCATTTCCTCTCTCCCCCTCCTCTTCCCTCCCCTCCCCTTTTCTCTCCTTCCTCCCCTCCCCTCCCCTTCCCTTTCCTTCCCTTGAAAGATCCATACTTGCCACAAATGCACCATCTTGAGATGCAAGTTCACTGCTACTTTCCCCCTGGGCACAGCTCGTGGTCCCTAGCAGGGCCTCTCAGCCAAGCTGTGTGCATTTCCCAGAGGTGGGAAATTTCCGCTGTGCTGCAAACATGTGTTCAAGACAAGCAAACAGAAACTTTGGCATCACTGAGGAGTTGTAACTCGTGCACCATCAATACCCTAACCTCTGCTTGGTAAACAAGAGCACTCTTCACGGTTCCCCCTGAAATGTGGCTGCTGGAGAGTGGGAGCCCACTTGTGTTTACAGACAGGGGAGGGGCGGGATGCCTCATTGTTCTGATGGTAAGGAGGCAGCTGTGGTGATTATATCTTGGCCTCTGGGAACAAGTCTTAGCCTGGGATGTTTGGAGTGAGGTGCTGCCTTATCAAAGCTGCCTTCTGCCACTGTGTGCTCTCCTGAGAAACAGAAATGAAGTGTGACATGGATGAGGATTCAGAATAGAGCCAGAGAAAGGAACTCACTGCCTGGAAACCAGTGAAAGGCCATAGCTGGATTGCAGGCAAGCATGCCTCTTCCCCCCCGCCCCCCCTCCCGCCATCCCCCAGCCCCATGGCAGTTTTGCCAGATGGCCTGAAAAATTCCTTAGGCTCTTATGCACAGGCTTATCTAGGAAAATGCAAGTGATCATACCAACTACATTATTTCTTCACAAACTAATTTCATGTCATTATTCAAGAAAAACACCAACAGCCTACTTAGAAGCTAATTTCCCACTTTGGTATCTAGTCATAATTGCTAGGCATATAAACCAGGAAATAAGGAGGCAAACACTGTTTCCCGGGTAAATCTGAACAGATTTCCCATATCAACTTATGTGAGCCTCTCTCTTCTCTTTCAGTGTGTTACTTCGGAATATACCATCATTAGCAATGCCATTTATGGTCTCGGTTTTGTTTTCTTCAACTGTCAAAGAATCAGAGGGCAGGAAAATAGTAAAGCAGATACAATAATAGGTTTATTTGAAAGCAATAGAAATAGGGAAGGGTCCAGAGTTCAGTCTCAGTCTCCTTCTCGTGCCTGCTATTTATAGGGTCCCTAGCCCTTCTGCCTTAGCTTGTACTTGTAGTCTGCTTGGTCCAGGGGTAGCTATGTGCTTCAAGAAGTCTTATGATTGGCTGTCTCTGAATGACAGTTATTCTGTCCACGCATCTTGCTAGGTCACTTCCCCATCATGTTGGAGCTTGTTCTGGCCACCATCTTCTATTTAGCCAGGAAGACCTAACTTTCTCTCAGCTGGTAGAGTAGCCAATGGTCCTGGAGTACATATACTTTAATCAGATGTTTTTTAGGGGCCTGGAGTTTGGCCTAGTGGTAAAGTGCTTTCCTAACATGCATGAAAATTGGGGTTCAATTCCTTGGTACCACATACATAGAAAAAAGCTGAAAGTGGTGCTGTGGCTCAAGTGATAGGGTGCTAGCCTTGAGAAAGCCCAAGCTCAGGCCCCAGGTCAAGTCCCAGCACTGCCAAAACAATAAAATAAAAAGAAGACATTTTTAACTCTAAACTAGGCCTAGTTAATTTTAACTTTAAGCTAGATCAATGGTAAACTATTTGCCTAGCAAGCAAGAGGCCCTGGATTCCATCCTTATTACTAAAGAAAAATTTTAAAAAATATCTGTAAAGTTTTCTAGCTGCTTTCCCTGTGAAAGATTTTATTTCTCCAAGCAATAGGATCGTTATTAGTATCTCAGTTAGATTTTGTAACATGAAGTTAAGTTTTGTAATGTGAAGTTTTAAGAGCAGCTTGGTCTGACATTCATTGCCTATCAGCTGCACTATGACCCACTCTCACTTGAAATTACTTGAAATTAACAATGTAGTTCTAGCTATGGTAAATTTGTAGCAATGTAAGTTGGTCATTCCAAAGTAATGCTTGGAAATAACAGTGTCCAAATTCTTTCATTTACATAGAAAAGAAAGCATGGACTTCTTAGATTTTTTCAATTATAATTTCTTTCTAGTTAACATGCCTGAAGAAAAAGCATCAATACATTTAAGCTCACCAACATTCATTAAGCCAGCGAGGTAAATTATGCTTTTGCCAAAAATAAATAAATAGAAGATTTACCAAAACTGGTCTGAGAAAATCCTGGGGTTAAGAACATTTTATAAGGCAGAAGTGAAAAGCTGAAGACAGCAATGTGATTTTTTAAAATACTGATATGCTGATGAATATAACCTTTGGTATTCTACCTCCCCTCCCAATCAAAAATAGCAATTTAATGATGACTAATGAGTTCTTTTTCTTCTCTTGGTTTGTGCGTGAATGAATACTAATAAATTCTGAAGTGTTTTTCAAATTAATCCTATGTCATAGCAAACAAAACAAAAACACATACCACTGAAAAGAGGAAAGCACTGATAATGTGAATTATGGCCTGGTTGCTCACATCTGTGATCTGAGCTACTTAGAAGGCTGAGTTCTGTAGACCATTGTTCAAAGCCATTTCACAAAGGAAAGTCTGTGACACTCTTATCTCCAGGTAACCACCAGAAAACTAGAAGTGGAGTTAATGGCTCAAAGTGCTACAACACTAGCCTTGATCAAAAGAGCTCAGGGACAGCACCCAGGCCCTGAGTTCAAGCCCCATGTCTGACAAAAAAAATCAAACCTAAAGGAGGAAATAGAAAAAGTTAATACATTCTCTTGATTATGTAATACTTTTCTGGTATCAGATTAAATTGCATTTCAAAGGTAAAAGCAGGATCTTGGCACTAAGGGCTCACTCACCTCAGGAAGATGAGGAAGATGGAAGTTGACAGCAAACCAAGTAAGACAAACCTGAGAGACTCTGATTTCCAAGTTATGTGTAAAAAGCCAGAAGTGACTGTGTGGTTCATGCAATAGAGCACCAGCCTTTAGGAAAAAAATAAACAAGAGCACAAGGCCCTGAGTTCAGCTTCACTCATGGCACCAGGAGAGAAGGGGAGGGGAGGGGGGGAGGGAAAAGAAAGATAGGGAGAAGGAGAAGAGGGGAGGAGGGGAGGGGAAGGATGGGGGAAGGGGTGGAGGGGAGAATGGAAGGAGAGAAAGGGACAGGAGGGGAAAAAAGAAAAGGAAAAAACAAAATAGATTCATTTTCTTTAGGCTTGCACGCACATACATACACACATTAGTGGAAATACCATGATCTTTCCTATAAATACCCAGCTACACAAACAAAGCTAAGCAGGACAGTGTACAAATGGAGGACAGCCCAGGTTGAGGTCTTGAATTCCCCCTTGCCCTTCTCCTCCCCTCCCTTACCCTCCCCTTTTCCTCCTCCTCCCCTTTCGCCTTCTCCTCTTCCCTCTCCAGTTCTCCTCCCTTAGCCTTCTCCTCCCCTCCCTCTTCTCCTCCCCCTCCACTCCCCCTTTTCCTCCTCTCCCCTCTCCCTTCTCCTCCCCTCCCCCTTCTCTTTCCTCTCCTCTTCCCCTCCCCTTAGCTTTTCTTCTCTCCCTCTCCCCTCCCCACTCCTTCCTTTTCTCCTCCTCCTCCCCTTCCCCTTTCCTCCCCCTCTCTCCCCCCTTCTCCTCTCCTTAGCATTTCTCCTCCTCTTCTCTTCCCCTCCCCATTCTCCTCCCTTCCCCTTCTCTTCCCCTCCCTCCCCTTCCCTTTCTCCTCCCCTTGTCCTTCTTTCCCCCTCCCCCTTCTCCCTTCATCCTGCTCCTCCTCTTTCTCTTCTCTTCCCTTTCCCCTTGTCCTCCCCCTCCCCTTCCTTCCTCTTCTCTTCCCCTTCCCCTTCACCTCCTGCCTTCCCCTTCTCTCTCCACTCCCCTTCTCTTCCCCTTCCCCTTCTCCTTCTCCTTGCCCCTAGCCAGGGAGTCTGGTGGTTCTCTTGGCGGTTGGGCACCAGGACCATGGGCTGTGGCAGTACAGGAAGGCCAGTCCAGTGGAGGCTGCTGACTTGGGAGGGCATGAGGGGAGGTCATGTCTTATGGCTGAGTATTGCATGGGACCTCATCCCTCTGGGAATGACCAGGCAGGTACCACTAGAGCACTGTGTATCCCCCACCTCGGTGGACTCTTGGCCAGACAGTGGAGCCACCAGCAGGCAATGGTGCTGAGCATTAAGTGTGTAGTGATGGTGACCAGGTTCTTAGACTCAAATATCAATAGCACTCTTAGAAATAAAAGGAGAGAGACAGCCAAGTACCAGTGGCTCATGACTGTAATCATAGCTACTCCAGAAACTGATATAAGGATTTGGGTTCAAAGCCAGCCCAGGCTTTGAGAGATTTTTATCACCCATGCTGCTGAAAAGCTCAAGAGGTAGAATGTTAACCAAAACATGGACAATGCTTAGGCTCTGAGTTCAAGCCCCAGGACAGGAACCAAAGTGTGTTTGGGGACAGAGGGGAGAAGAGGAATAAGATGAAATCACCATAGAAATAGTTAGAATTGAGTCATTCCTCAAAATAAACAGTCACCTTCATGGAATTCAGGTGCATGGCATTATAATGAAACACATCCTTTATTTTTTAACTATTTTCCAATTGAGACCTAAATAACAACCTTGAGAATAATGTGGCTAACTCTTAAAATACACATAACTCCGTCCTATTATTTAGTGGTTGTCACTCATTAAAGTGTGTTTGTTTTGAGGAAGAAAAGAAAACATTCTTGTGCTGATTCGAGGCACAGTCCTCTCAACTTCTTAACACTACTGGAGAAAAGGATGAACAACTTCCACTTGCCAAATTTAAATCCACTGAAATTTCCAAGAAGGAATAAGTAAAAATCAAGCATATACTGGATTTTTATATACATCTCCCTGGGGACCAGTGGCTCATACCGATAACTCTAGCTACTTAGGAACCTGAGATTGGAAGATCAAGTTCAAAGCCAACCTAGCGAGGAAAATCCAGCCAACTTTTTTTTTTTACTTTAATTAATCACAAAAAGGCTAGAAGGAGAGCCATGGCTCAAGTAAGTATTCATCTTGAGAAAAAAAAAAAAGCTTAGGGAAAGAATCCAGGCTCTAAGTTCAAGACCCAGGACTAGAAGAATCATCTATTACTGTAACAACATGATACGGCTTTCGGGAATGACTTTCCCTTTCTCTGGGTAGATATGAAGAGGAGTGTATGTTTCTTCCTTTCTTTGTGGTATCATCACTTACTGATACATTGGTTATACAAGGAGGAAAGGCCCTTAGCGCTTTTCCACCCCATCCTATGGGAGTCAAGTCTTGAAGAGAATGGACTGGCAATGATGATTGGAATGATGACATCGCCTGCATGACAGTGAACCACAGTTACTTGGTGATGACGCTAGGCCCTACAAATCAGAAGCTACTCGATCCTGGCTACTCCAAAAGCTGAGAGTTGAGGACTAGGTTTTGAAGTCAACTAGACTGAAAAGTCTGAGAAATTCTTCCAATTAAGCAGCAAAATTCCAGACTGTGGAGGCATGGCTCAAGGAGTTAATCACCCCGACAATAAAATTCAATTAAAAAAAAAAAGATGACGCATCATCCATGAACAAAAAAGTTCAGAGTATGAAGCCCAGAGTTCGAGTTCCAATCCTGGCACTGGTACACACACACACACACACACACACACACACACACACACACACAAATGACTTCCTCACACACACACAAGTCATAACTGGGACCTCTCCACTTGTCACTCTCAAGGCGATGGTGAAGGGCCACTTTCAACATGTCAGCTCCAAGCTAAAGCAAAAAGCCTCAGAAGGTTTAACCTGCCCGGCTTCCTTTGGGGCAGAGTCTACTAAAGAGATATCCACCAGGCAGCAGTGGCTCACACCTGTAATGCTAGCTACTCAGGGGACTGAGTGCTGAGGATGGCAGTTCAAAGCCAGTCCCTCCAGTGAACCTCTAGAAAACCAGAAGTGGAGCTGTGGCTTGAGTGGTAGAGCACTAGCCTTGAGCACAAAAGTGCAGGGGTAGAGCCCAGGCTGAGTTCAAGCCTCAGGATGAGGAAGAGAAACAGGAAAAAGAAGATGAGGAAGAAGAAGAGAAAGAAGAAAAAAGAAGATTAAGAAAAAGGAGAAACATAAAAGGGAAGAAAAGGAAATCTGAACAGGAATAGAGAGCCTCTGCAAGGAAAAAAAAGATGGAAAGCTTCACTCTCAATAAAAAACAAAATTAATTCCATTTAATAAATGACTGTGCCATTCCAAGAATATTAAAATCACACACCCGCATCAATTCTTCATTTTCTGCCCCAAAGAGCAGGTTCCTTTGCTCTTAGAATTTAAGGCTTGAGATTCAGTCTCCTAAAACAAAGAGACAATCAGTCCAGTGACCCAAATCATCCCTTCAGTCAGGAAAATAAAAATGCATTAGATGACTGGAGCCTGTGACAAGAGCCCATGAAATAAATGCCAAACCCCAAACTAGAAGCAGCTTTCTCTGGAGTACTTGTCAGAGAACCACATGAACCTGAAAACACGCACAAGGTAAAAAATACCATTTCTGCAAATTCCAACAAGGGAAATTTCCAAGCCCCACAATCACATGAGCTAATTCTTTACAATACATGCTAGTGTGTGCTGGGTGATAGTGGCTCACACCTGTAATCCTAGCTACTCAAGAGGCGGAAATCTGAGAATCATAGTTGAAAGCTAGTCTGGGTGGGAAAGCTCATGAAACTTATCTGTTTATTTAGGCCAATCTTGGGGCTTGAATTCATGGCCTGGGCACTGTCCCTGAGCTTGTTTGCTCAAGGCTAGCACTCTCCCACTTGAGCCACAGCACCATTTCCAGCTTTTCCTGTTTATGTGATACTAAGAATCAAACTCAGGGCTTCATTCATGCTAGGCAAGCACTCTACCATTAATCTACATTCCCAATCCCTCCATGAGACTCTTAACTCCAATTTAACTACCAAAAACCTGGAAATGGAGCTGTGGCTTAAAGTTCTAGCCTTGAGCCCAAAATGTCAGCACCCAGTTGAGAGCACTTACCCAGCAGCAGAGTGCTCGTCTAGCATGCACAAAGCCCTGGGTTCAATTCCTTAGTAACCACATATGCAGAAAAAGCCGGAAGTGGTGCTGTAGAGTGCTAGCCTTGAGAAAGCCCAAGGACAGTGCCCAGACCCTGAGTTCAGGCCCCAGAATGGGTACACACACAAAAGCACAAAACAAAAAACTCAGTATGTGTGTATGTATATAAAATCTATTCATTCTTGAAGTGAAGTATCAGACTGGAAGCCTACCTATTAATTTTACTCAATACAATCCCTTCTACGCTTCCATCTCTTTGGCCATCCCAACTGGCCAACCGGGTAGACTTAGAGCTTCTGCTTTGGCCTCTTCCTGAGAGACAGCTGCTGCCACCCACTCCAGCTTCCGACAGTGAGAACCATGATCTAGTTGCAGTAGCCATACAATAAGCAAGATCAATTGCAAGCTTCTCGAAGGCTCTTTACTCATGATTCCTAGATGATTTCCTCTTTCTTACACCACAAAAAATAATCACTAGCTCTGAAGATCATTCCGAAGATCAAGAACACTCTTCACACGTTTGTGACACAGAAGGAAGCCACTGTATTCACTGATGAGCTCACAGTAGGCCTTCAGTTCTTGACAGGGAAGAGAGCACCCCCACCCCTGCACCAGATCCTCTCCCAACTAACATTCTCACATTCTGGAACCTTCCTCCATTCCCTTTCTCCTGGGGAATCCCTTACTAAAGATGTTCTTATTTCAAGGGGGGAAATCTGCAGATATCTGATGGGAGACTGTAATACCATCTATGACATCACTTCAATGAGAATGATGTCATTATCCACTTAGATAATGGTATTCAAGACATGACTCTTCCTGTGATTGGCTCCAGGGAATTCCTCAGTGTCTCACTGAAGTGATAGATTATTAATCCTGAGTGAAAAGAAGTTAGAAGACAGCACCTGGTCCCTGAGTTCAAGCCCCAGGACAGGCACAAAAATAAAAGGGTGTACTCCAAGTGTTACAATTTGGCCTATCCACCTATGCGTCTGGGCTTCTTGGACAGAAAATCTCTTTGGAACTCACATGGAGTGTAATCTCACAGTGCTGGTGCTTTCCATAGGCTCTTGTTCAGGATGGACTGTTCTCAGTTTCACCACGGATAATTTACAGAATCTGCTACAGAAACTGCTAGGTCCATAAACAAGAAAGGAATCTGGCATGTTTTGTTTTTCTACTCTTGTTAGATATTGATATAACTTTTCATCATTTCCTTAAGTGATGACTAGGTATGAATTGTCCACAACATTTGTGCCAGTTAGTAAGGCTAGAACTCAGGGCTTTGAGCTCGAGCTTGGCTATTTCTCCTCAACACTGGTGCTCTACCACTTGTGCCACAGCTCCACTGACATCTTTTTGTTGATTAATTTGAAAATAAGAATCTCAGAGGGACTTGGAGTGTGGCCTAGTGATAGAGTGCTCACCTAGCATGCACAAAGCTCTGGGTTCAATTCCTTGGTACCACATATCAGAAAAAGCCAGAAGTAGTACTATAGCTCAAATGGTAGAGCACTAGCATTGAGAGAGCTGGATAGTAGTCAGGCCCTGAGTTCAAGCCCCAGGCAAAAAAAAAAAGATCTCAGACTTTCCTGAGCTTGCTTTGATTCCCAGATCTCAGCCTCCAGAGTAGCTGCGATCACAGAGTACTTCAACAAATGTCAGCACAACGCAGGAGATCCAGGGCTGGCTGCCTCTCCCATCATGGCCCTTCCTCAGGGAGTCATTCCTCCCTGAGCTATTTTCTCAGCAGGTTCTGGTAAGAAGGGCCATTTCTAGCTGGTATTGACACTAGCATGCTTAACCACACATGACTGATTTTCTGTAGCTTTTATCACGTGTTATAACAATCTGTTTATAAAAAGTGGTCTCCAATGATCACATGAATACATGCTGTTTGAATGTTGCCAGGACCCTGCATACTTCTGTGGAGGAATTTCCACATGACAAGGAGACTCTTCTGTGCTATATAAGCCATGCAGGACAAACTCAGTCCCTGGGTTCACACACACACACACACACACACACACACACACACACACACACACTACAGAACACACCTCAGTCACAGGCAGTGGGGTTCTTATTCCTATTTTTCTCCTAAATTGAAATTATAGCTCTCAAAAGAACTAACTGAAGTATAACAGGCTCTGTGGAGAACTCAAACACTATAATTCTTTAGAAAGACAAAGTCAAAGCCCAACAAACTAAGCACCAGGAAATGGGAACCAGAGGAGATGGGTGGAAGAGTAAAGGGGGAAGGCAGAATTCTTATTCATTGTACATAACGCAGAATTGAAAAACTTGAGGCCAGGAGTTTGACCTAGTGGTAGTGTTTGTCTAGCATGCATGAAGACCGGGATTTGATTCCTCGATATCACATACATAGAAAATGCCAGAAGCGGTGCTGTAGCTCAAGTGGTAGAGCTCTACCCTTGAGAAAGCCCAAGGACAGGGCTCAGGCCCTGAGTTCACTGACAAAAAAAAATATTTTAAAAAGCTATTATTTAACTTTGTCTTTCATCTGTGTGTCTCAGTCTTAGTCTCTCTGACTGTTTCTTTGTCGCTGTGTCTGTCAGTCTGTCTGCCTGGCTCTCTGCTTTCTGTCTCTTTCTTACACATTCACACAGGTACTAGGCCTTCAACTCTCTATCAGTCTTTTCTTCTCTAGGCTTCTCTTCCTTCTTCTACTCTCTCTCTCTCTCTCTCACTCACTGACTCACTGAACCTCCATCATTCTTCTCTCTCTCTCCCTCTCCCCCTCCCCCTCCCCCTCCCCCTCCCCCCCCCTCTCTCTCTCTGTCTCACACACACACACACATTTGGATGTTGCTAGATGAAGGACCTTCAGGCTAAGCTCTACTATTTTTCTGGTTGTGTGTATTAATAACAGATTTTTTATTAGGGCTATTCATAATGGTAAGTGGGTGGTTTCTAAGTATTCTGAAGAATGCCTGTCACAAAATATTTTGAAGTACAGACACCACTATTCTCTTTCTCTCTGTGTGGTCTTAGATTTAAGCATCTTTCTCTAATTTTAAGTCACTAGTTTCTTCGACAAGTTCTCTGTGTTTGTCCTACAAGCCATGGTGAGAATCTTTGCAGCAGAAGAATAGCTCTGAAATTGGGAGGCAGAATAGTTTTCTTCTCTGCAGCTCAGACCCACGAAGCCCTTCTGAGGAACTCAGGAATTCTCCTCTCCCACGCACTTCCAGTGGAACAACTGGAGAATGTCCATCTGCCTGTTGTATATTGGTAATTTCCTCTGTGTGTGTGTGTCTGTGTGTGTGTGTGTGTGTGTGTGTGTGCGCACACGCACATGCTGGTCCAGGGCTAGAATTCAGGGCCTGGACATTGTTCCTGTGCTGTTTTGCTGGTACTCTACCACTTTCAGATTTTTGTAGTTAATTAGAGATAAAATTCCCCCAGACTTCTCTGACCTGGCTGGCTTTGAACTGAGGTCCTCAGAGCTCAGTCTCTTGATTAACTAAGGTTACAGGCATGGGTCAGTCTTCAGTTCTGAAATAACTGTTTCTCATCTCCTCAGAAACAAGTTTCAGAAGTTGATATCTGTCATAACCTTTCCTTGGTTTAGACCCCAGTGTAACAAAAAGCATTTCTTCCTATGCAAATTATACTTTAGAGATGTTTTACGGAGTGACAGAAAACAGGGTCTTAGCATTTTTAAAACCACATTGATCTGGAACCCTCCAGACCCTTTTCCAGATACCCCTTACCTTATACTAGATTTCTGACAGAAGGAGAAATAACCTTTAACAAACCTTCACTAGCAAACCCTACAGCTTTGCCGAGAGAGTACATTGAACGTGTAGGCAAAATTGTCATTACCACAATAATTTTGTAATACATAGTTGAATATCTCATGAAATTTTCTGTATACTATGTTGATTTCACATTATTGGGAAGTCCAAAATTGATGTGAAACCATTGCAAGTTCAGACCATCTTCATATACATGATATCAATGAAATTCCTGCAGCTATAACTATAAAACTATCTAGATGCTACTCATCTGATATATCAGGGAATTGCTATGCAATCCCAGGTTTTCTTCAATTGTCTGACTCATTGCTCATTCCAGATAATTGAAACAGTATAGCCTATGGCTTCATATATAACATGAATACAGAGAGATCCTGGAATATTCTACAATGATAGAAACCATTTGGTTTTCTAGTTAAAAACCAAAGAAATTTAGACTATAATCTAAATGCACAATATAAAGGAAATCATGAAACAACATTTCCCTATGAACATTAGAGAGTATTGAATTTTGCAAGCTATAAGGTGATTTTATATTAATTTGTATAACAATGTATAGCACATGATGTATGCGTAGTGACCTATCAATTTACCATGAATCTTTCTATTTGAGACATACATACCTATATATAAGTACAGTTTTGTGAAGGTTAACACCAAGATGTAAACTTTTTTTAATATATTTGATTATTCTTTGATAATTTGAAGATTGGATGCCACTGGTTCTCAATTGTAATCCTAGTTACTCAGGAATCTGAAATCTGAGGATTTTAATTTGAAGCGAGCTTGGGAAGGCAAGTCCATGAGATTTTTATCTCCAACTAATTACCAAAAAGCTGGAAAGTGCAGCTGTATCTTAAGTGGTAGAACCAAGCTTTAGTGACTCATGCCTGTAATCCTAGCTACTCGGGAGGCTGATATCTAAGGATCGAAGTTTGAAGCCTGCCCAAGCAGGAAAGATCACGAGATTCTTATCTCCAATAATGTACTCAGAAAAAGCCATAGTGGTGCTGTGGCCTAAGTGTTAAAGTGCTAGCCTTGAATAAGAGGACACACAAGCACAATACCCAGACCCTGTGTTAAAGTTCCATGTCTAGCACAGACACACACACACACACACACACACACACACACACACACACACACTCACAAAGCTAAGTGATATGATACATGATATATGTGTAGATATCCCTAAACTACACATTTTCAGATTATCTTACTCTATATTTAATTATTTTTATCAGCCAATGAAAACTATCTCTGGTACTCTCATCTTTAAATTGATCAAAGGTTTATTACCATGGTAATAAAAAATAAAATGGAAAAAAAGTAACAGAAAAAAATAGAGTACAGAACTGGACTGGAAGCTGGGAGCTCATGCCTGTAATCCCAGGAACTCAAAAGGCTAAGACCTGAAGATCTATTTACAAGGCATATGCCTGATGTTCTTGTCTCCAGCTAAGCAGTAAAAAAAAGCTGGCACTCTACCACATGAACCACAGCTTTATCTCTAGCTTTTTGGTGGTTAACAGGAAATAAGAGTCTCATACTCTTTTCTGCCCAGGCTGACTTTGTACCTTGATCTTCAGTTCTCAGCCTTTCTGTTTAGGATTACAGGACTAACCCCAGACTGACACCTCTTTTTTTCCATATATTTTTGATTGTAATTAATAGAAGGGTTACATTATATTTGCCAGATAGAAGGTGCATTACTTCACATACATTGATACCCTTTCTCATGTCTTGGTCCCCATTTCCCTCCCCCCGGCCCCCACCCCTCATCTTGTTTTCCCCCCTTCCCTATCCAATTTCAAATAACCAAATACAAATATATCCAATATATCAGATAACAAAGTGAGATACTGTAACAATATGAGATAACCAAGGACAGAAAAAGAGATGAGAAATAACATAGTACATTAAGGACAACAATCACTCATTATATGGCTTTTGGTTCTATATCCTAGAGGTCCTTTCATTTAGCATCATACTATATGGCCTTACATATCTAGGTTTTGCTCTATTGCAAATCTCTGCTAGTAGAGCCCAAGGTTTCTAATGATTATGACAAATGAGGGAAACCATTGAGCCTAAGTTCCTTTGAGTCTGGCTTACTTCACTTAATATGATTTTTTCTAAGTCTTTCCATTTCCTAACAAATGGGGCGATGTCATTCTTTCTGACAGCAGCATAGAATTCCATTGTGTGTAAATACCACATCTTGTTGATCCACTCATCAACTGAGGGACATCTGGGTTGGTTCCATATCTTTGCTATGGTAAATAGTGCTGCAACGAACATTGTTGTGCTAGTGGATTTAGTATGTCCTTGTTCCCAGACTGACTTCTAACCTTGATCTTCAGATCTCAACCTTCTGAGCAGTTAAGGATTACAGAGGTGAGCCATCAGTTCCTAACACTTATCTAATTCTCATTAGTATCAGTTTAGCAAGTTATTTATTCCGAGGATCCACCTTCCTCTCCCTAAATTGGGAGCAATAAAATATCCTACTCATTTTTGACTATTCTCATAATTTTAACCTGTTGAAATATTTATGATAGTGTTCTATAAGTTCTACATAACTGGTACATTCTGATTTGGACATGATAGTAAGACTTGACTCCGGAGCTGTGGTCTCGTCGCCATGGCAAGTTACCATAGCCACATCTGTCTCTAGCTTCCAACACAGCAACAGAGCAACGTGTTTCTGCCATACTTAACAAATTTCCATGTGTCAGTTTGCAGTTCAAAATAGAGAACATCAGGTGAGAAGTCAGTCAGATTCTTGACTTCCACAGCAATTACCCTCAACACAAAATTCTCTTAAGTTGCTATGTAGGCCACAGTGAAAGCTAAACCCTTAGTTTTTACTTGAAATAGATCATTAATCATGCTCTTTCAGCGAGCTTAAATGTAAAAATTTATTACCTCTTATAAGCATGAGCCTACTAAAAAGATACACATAGCTTCTTGTCACTTGTTTAAAAAAAACATTATTTGAAAAAAAGAAAGGAAGAAAAAGAAAAATGTTTTCTTTGCCCCATAAGTATAGCAAAACAAATTAAACACTGCTCAGGCATTCCCAGAGGAAATGTGTGTTTTAAAAGATTCAGCCATCCGGTCAGCTTCTCATCTCATCCCACACAAAGCATTCTCCCACATACCATGGGGAAGCATCCATCGCTGTTGTGAACATCTGTTTTCACACATGGCTTAAACATTTGTTTCTTAATAATTTAAAAGTCCCCACACACATTTCCAGACTCTGTAAAAAAGAACAAACCGGAAAGTTTTTTAAGGATTATGGAAATGCAGAAGATGGTCTAGCTGAGTCTGGTAGAACTGCAATTGTTTTGATGGCTTATTATAAACATGTTTCAGAAAATACCCATGGCTCACACCTATAATCCTAACTACTCAGGAGGCTGAGACCTGCAGATAATAGTGCAAAGCCAGCCTGGGCAGGAAAATTTGCCAGACTTTTTGTCTCCAAGTAACCACTAATAAGCCAGAAGTGAAACTGTGGCACAACTAGTAGAGCACCACTCTTAGAGCAAAAAAGACAAATGAGAATGTAAAGTCCTGAGTTTAAGACCCAGTACCAGTACACGCAAGGAAGGAAGGAAGGAAGGAAGGAAGGAAGGAAGGAAGGAAGGAAGGAAGGAAGGAAGGAAGGAAGGAAGGAAAGAAGGAAGGAAAGGAGGGAGCGAGGGAGGGAGGGAGGGAGGAGAGGGAAAGAGAGAGGGAGGGAGGAAAGAAAGGAGAAAAAGAGAACAAAGAAAATGAAAAGGAAAGTATCTATATTTTCCAAACCCTAAATCGACACGAATCTTATTCTGAGCACATGATTTATCTTTAGATAACTTAGCTTAAGTGCTCTTGTCACTCATGTCATTTTTCCCATTATATAATAAGAAAGCATTTGTCAAGATTCCTGAAATCTTACTATAAAAATTACTCTATGTTTGGATCCAATAAAAATATTGTGAAAATTATTTTTTCTTATATTGCCTAAACAATGCTAGCTACTTATAATGGATATAAGGAAATACGTAGGAATTCGTTTTCTGCTTCTTAATCCTATAGTCTTGAGTTCTCATAAAGTACTTTCAACACTGTGATATTTTATATTAAGTACATTACATAAAGCTAATGCTGTTTTTTTAAGCTTTTAACCATAGCAACAAATATAATAAAATGCCTTGCCTGGAAAAGAAAACATTTCATCTCTTAAACTCTACTCTCTGAACTCAAATATAAATTCACTTTGCACAATCTATTTCTGGCTATTCATAACCATAAAGAATGTATTGTTGAATCAAATAGTTTTCAAAACCAGCAACTACAATGACAAGATTCTACAATGAACACAGACACTCTAAAACTTTGAAATGAGCTCACAAAAAAAGATTATCTTCCAGATTAAGCTGTTATTTGGTCTTCAGATCTGCCTAAAGCCAGTCTGTAGCTGCAATTTAAGCTTCTTACAGCTTGAATAAAGGCATAAGTCCGAAGCATACACTCAAAATTTTCAAGCCTTTTGGCAATTTCTTCTCTCCCAAAAGCCATAGGAGGATACAGGGCAGCCATGGCTTTTTAATATTAAAAAGATATAGTGGGGGCCAGGAACGTGGCCTAGTGTAGAGTGCTTGCCTAGCTTGCACAAAGCCCTTGGTTCTATTCCTCATTACCACATACACAAAAGTCGGAAGTGCTGCTGTGGTTCAAGTGGTAGAGTAGTAGCCTCGAGAAAGCTCAAGGACAGTGCCCAGGCCCTGAATCTAACCTCCAAGACTGGCAAAAAAATATGGTGACAGACGCTGGTGTCTCATGCTTGTAATCCTAGCTACAAACATGTGAGATCTGAGAACAGTGGTTCAGACAAATCTAGGAGATTCTTGCCTCCAACTAATCAGCAAAGCACCAGTCCTGAAGGCTCAAGTAGTAAAGTGCCAGCCTTAAATGAAGATAACAAACAACAGAGAGCACAAGGCTCTGAGTTCAAGCCTATTATGGGCATGAAAAATTTTTTAAAAAAGTGGTTGTACAGAGGAGTTTTTATTCAATATAGCAACTTATGATTATCATACACCATGATCAGAGTCACTCCATCCTCCTCCTCTGTACCTGTCCCAACCCTACTCAACTCCTGTAGTCTTAGCCATCCATAGGAATCAGAGAATTGCCTGATCAAAGAAATGACAATTTCATCTGTGTTGTCATGTAAGGTAAGAGGGAAAATGCCAGAGGACTTCTAATCTTTTATTGTGATTAGGAGACTCCTTAAGAAGAAAGCGTCCACATAGCTGACATGAGTGTGTGTGTGTGTGTGTGTGTGTGTGTGTGTACACTGGGGATTGAATTTAGGATCTGGGCACTGCCCCTGAGCTTTCTCATTCAAGGCTGGTGTTCTGTGTCTTCAGACACGCCTCTACATCTGGCTTTTTGCTGGGTAGAGATAGACTCTCACAGATTTTTCTGTCTAGGCTGACTTCAAAGCATAGATCATCAGATCTCAGACTCCTAAGTAGCTAGGATGGGTTATATGCCACCAGTGCCTGACCAATTTTTAACAAAAAAAATAAATAAAAGGTTTTATTAGCATTTATGTCATATTTTAAAGAACAACAATTATTAGCAAATTGAAAAAATATGTGTTACTCACTATATATGTATGAAAGAGAGTGTCTATGGCACACAAATGATAGTTGGTGTCTTCTTGTTCATTATTTGTGTGGAAAGCTTATTTTAGTTTGCCTAGAACTAACCTACTTTCAGCTTTCCTGTCCCAATTTTCATACAGAAATTAAAAATCATCCTTCCTCCCTCCCTTCCTTTTTCTTCCTTCCTTTCTTCCTTCCAAAAAGTATGAAGTATCAGAAGAAAAGACAGTAATTTGCAATAGAAAAAAATCTGGAGACGCGGTTCAAGTGGTAGAGCACCAGCCATGAGCAAAACCAAATGAGTTAAAGGAACTGAGTATAAGCCCTTTTTCTGGCAATCAATCAACCAAGTAATCAATAGTAATGCTATGTTAGGCTTATTTTTTCTCTGTTGAAAAGCATGTTGTTTTCTAGAGGCAACAAATAAAATACTTCAAGGTAAGGTGTAGAGAAAACTTTATATTAAATCTGATCTTAACATTTTGAGAGCAGTATTTCATGACATCTTAGATTCTTCCTTTGTCATGTCAGAGCTCTTAGGGAAATAATGTAAAAAATAAACCACTTTTTCTTTCTACAAATTCTCAGATAAATGTGAAAATGTTATTTGCTGTCAGTTGAATTATCAATGAACAAAGTAGGTCTCTGTGATTTTAGAGCTTGCTAAATGTTAGAGTTATTATTGCTGAAGTTATACTACATATATAATATATAAGAATATATGTTGTATATATACATATATATTACACATTCACACATATAAGAATTTACAATTATATTTACTTTCCTGTTTTAAGTTCCTCATACTTGCAAAATTTTGAGCTACATCTCCAGAAATATCACACTCATTTTGGAGCTGAATATACCAGAATTTTCCTTCGATATATACATTTTTTTTCTTACAATGAGATGAAATTAAACTACATCACTGTATAATGTATTCACAAAGTGAGCAAATTGCTAAGACTTGTATACACGTTGTTTGCTAGTCTTGATCTGAAGAGCTCAGGGTCAATGCCCAGGCCCAGAGTTCAAGCCCAATGACCAACCAACAAAAAAAAAGAAGAGGAAGAAGAAGAAGAGGAGGAAGAAGAAGAAGAAGAAGAAGAAGAAGAAGAAGAAGAAGAAGAAGAAGAAGAAAGAGAAAGAGGAGGAGGAGGAGGAGGAGGAGGAGGAGGAGGAGGAGGAGGAGGAGGAGGAGGAAAATTTACAATCAGACAAAATTTCACTGAGAATGAGAATCTTGCCCTAATGTCACTGAAATAGCATAAAATAACCATGATGCTTCAATATTGTGTGAAACCTTGGGAAAAGTCTGTAATCATCATTTCATTCTAATGGGTAAAGAAAGAATAAAAAATGTTTCTGTTTTATCATAAAATCAATGAGAGATAACAGAATCAAATTATCAGAACTATGGCTACAAAACCAAATAAAGAATGTTTAACATTTTATATATCCTAAAAAATGTTTCCATTTTCTTCACTAATGTAATGGAATATATGCAAACTAAAAGTAAGAAAAATGATGAGCAATGTGCCTAAATATGCAAGGCTACTTGAGTGACTTTACCTTTCTATCCCATGTCTTATGCTTCTTTGTGTAGGTATAATTACATCTTTGAACAGCAACAATAACTTTTTGGACATTATCATGTTTCTTTCCTAGACCAACTCATGATCAGGGTAAACTCATTTAATTACCCTCTGAGACAGTATAGAGCTATTGAATTTGCAGTGTGTGTATGTGTGTGCCTCTGTAATGATCTTGAGGCTTGAACTCAGAATTTGGGTGCTATCCCTTAACTGTTTCTTTTTTTCCATATATTTTTATTGTAATTAATAGAAGGGTTACATTATATTCGTCAGATAGAAGGTGCATTAATTCACATACATTGATACCCTTTTCATTTAAGGCTGGCAACTCTACCATTTGAGCCACAGCTCTACTCTGGCTTTTTGCTGGTTAATTGGAGGGTCTCATAGACTTTCCTCCCTAGACTGGTTTTGAATTTTATCAGAACTTAGCCTCCTGAATATCTAGGATTATAGGCATGGGCCATCAGAGCAGGCAAATTTGTTATTTTTGAAAGGTTGCTTCTTAAGAAACAAAATTAGCACCCTAATAAATCCCCTTCCCTGGCAGGCCAGGGTTCAAGCACGGTTCCATTTGTGCTTGGCCCATTTTTCTCATTATCTCCTTCAGTTTGGGGTTTGTTTTTTGTTTGTTTGTTTGTTTTTCGTTGGTCATAGGGCTTGAACTCGGTCTGGGAGCTCTCACTGAGCTCCTCAGCTCAAGGCTAGTGCTCTACCACTTTGAACCTCCATGCCACTTTCGGTTTTCTGATGGTTAATTGATCATAAGAGTCTCACAGACTTTTGTGCTCCGGCTGGCTTTAAACCATGATCCTCAGACCTCAGCCTCCTGAGTAGCTAGATTACAGCCGTGAGCCACCATGCCCCCAGCCTTCAGTTTGTTGTATGGCAATTGAATCGCAAGAGTGAAGCCACATCTTGAAAGAGTCTTTATTAGAAAGACAGTGATTTCAGGTGACTCCTGCTTCAAAGACCTGTAGCCTGGAATGTTGCTTGTACAAAGCTTCAAATGACAAAAACAGGGACCTGGAATGTGGCCTAGTGATAGAGTGCTTGCCTAGCATGCAACAAGCCCTAGATTTGATTTCTCCATACCACATACACAGAAAAAGCCAGAAGTGGTACTGTGGCTTAAATAGCAGAGCACTAGCCTAGCCTTGAGAAAGTTCAGTGCCCAGGCCCTGAGTTAAAGCCTCAGGACTGGAGAAAGAGAGGGAGAGAGAGAAAGAGAGAGAGACAGAGACAGAGACAGAGACAGAGACAGACAGAGACAGAGACAGAGAAAAGAAAGAAAGAGAGGGAGAAACAGAGTCAGAGAGAGACAGAAAAGGAAAGAAAGAGAGAGAGAGAAAGAAAGAAAGAGACCACATCTTGCGGGTGAATCCCAAACTCAACAGAAGTAAACCATGTAGGGAAAAACTCTGGCAGAGCAAAGCAAACCATTTAGGGGAAAGCAAGGGAGAGCACTCTTTGTAGTAAAGCTTTCCTGGGGTTGAAAACATGCTATATCTGCATATTTCAGAATGGGGTAAACAGTCACCACTAATAAAAGGCAGATCCTAGATGGCACTGAGGAAAATAGAGTTGAAAAAGAGAGTAGGAGGGAGAGAGGGAGGGAGGGGGGGGAAAAGAGAAAAGAGGGAGAGAGGGAGGGGAGATAAAGGGTAGGAGGAGGGAGAAAGAAAAAAGGCGGCAGAGGAAAAGAGAAGGGGAACAAGAAAAGGAGGAAGAGAGGGAAGAAGAGAAAGAAGCAGAAGAAGGAGGAAAAGGAGGAGGAAGAGGAGATCCAAAACATACTGTCACTAAAGTCTTGATGTTCACACTAGCTGAACAGATCAGAAATACATATAGTCTGTAGTCATTAGTCCTGGACCATCTGTCATTTAGACTCTAATGGGTTAGATGGGAATGGCCTGACTTGTTTTGGTTCTCATCCAAGGCCAAGTGCTAAACTAGCTAGTGGAATAGGAATGGTCAATGAGAAAATCTCCAATGTCCATTATCATTTGTGGGGTCCCTTGTGAAGATGGGATTGGAGCATCCCATATCTAATAAACTTTATGTGCACATTCCCTTGGGATTGACTCCTGTAAAGAGATGATAAGGACTCAGGAGTGGGCAGGGCGGTGGGGCTCACGACACATTTCTGGGATGCTACGAAGATTCTAGAAACTAGAGGGTCCTA